>NC_063052.1:39969934-40269934 GCF_018812025.1 Megalobrama amblycephala | reverse complement strand
AAAAAATGTCAAGCAAAAGCAGCACATTAAAATTGAAAGAGAAACTGAACTGAGAAATGAAGTTGCAGTATTTCAATTATATTCAGATTAAATTCTATTTCATTTTAATTTAATGTAGTATAAATTAATTTAAAGTTGCCATGTGAAGGAAGCACATTAAAATTAAAACACAAATTGAACAGATATAGCTAGTATTTCAATTACATTTAAATTAAATTTTAATTAAATTTAAAATAAATTAAATAAAAAAGTTTGTCATGTGAATTAAGCAAATTAAGTTGAAGAGAAACTGACCATGAGAGGTTTAGCTGCAGTATTTAAATTATATTTAAATAAAATTTTAATCTAATGTAAAATAAATCAAATAAAGTTGAAAATGAAGCAGATTGGAATTAAAACAGATATGAAACAGGTATAGCTCAAGTATTTCAATTATATTTCAATTAAATAAAATTTTAAATTCAATAAAAAAATGTGTCAAGCAAAAGCAGCACATTAAAATTGAAAGAGAAACTGAACTGAGAAATGAAGTTGCAGTATTTCAATTATATTCAGATTAAATTCTATTTCATTTTAATTTCATGTATTATAAATTAATTTAAAGTTGCCATGTGAAGGAAGCACATTAAAATTAAAACAGAAATTGAACAGATATAGCTCTAGTATTTCAAATTACATTTAAATTAAATTTAAAATAAATTTAAAATAAATTTAAAATAAATTTAAAATAAATTTAAAATAATTTAAAAATAAATTTTAAATAAATTTTAAAAAAGTTGTGAACCGAGCAAATTAAGTTTAAGAGAAACTGACCCGAGATGTGTAGCTCCAGTATTTAAATTATATTTGAATTCAATTTTAATTTAATGTAAAATAGATTAAATAAAGTTGTCATGCAAATGAAGCAGATTAGAATTAAAACAGAAATGAAACAGGTATAGCTCAAGTATTTCAATTATATTTCAATTCAATAAAATTTTAATTCAATAAAAAATTTGTCAAGCAAAAGAAGCACATTAAATTAAAAAGAGAAACTGATCTGAGATGAAGTTCCAGTATTTCAATTATATTCAGATTAAATTCTATTTCATTTTAATTGCATGTAGTATAAATTTAATTTTAAGTTATTTTTTAGTTAAATTTAAATTATCTTGCAAAAGAAGCACTTTAACATTAAAAGAGAAATTGATCTGAGATGAAGTTCCAGTATTTAAATTTTATTCAGAATAAATTCTATTTAATTTTAATTGAATGTAGTATAAATTAATTTAAAGTTATGTGAAGGAAGCACATTAAAATTAAAACAGAAATTGAACAGATATAGCTCTAGTATTTCAATTTCATTTAAATTAAATTTTAAATAAATTTAAAAAAAGTTTGTCAGGTGAATTAAGCAAATTAAGTTTAAGAGAAACTGACCCGAGATGTGTAGCTCCAGTAATTCAATTATATTTAAATTAAATTTTAATTTAATGTAAAATAAATTAAATAAAGTTGTCATGCAAATGAAGAAGATTAGAATTAAAACAGGAATGAAACAGGCATAGCTCAAGTATTTCAATTAAATAAAATTTTAATTCAATAAAAAAAAATTGTCAAGCAAAAGAAGCACATTAAAATTAAAAGAGAAACTGAACTGAGAGATAAAGTTCCAGTATTTCAATTATATTCAGATTCTATTTAATTTTAATTTCATGTAGTATAAATTTAATTTAAGTCTGTTTTTTAGTTAAATTTAAATTATCTTGCAAAAGAAGCACTTTAACATTAAAAGAGAAACTGATCTGAGAGATGAAGTTCCAGTATTTCAATGAAAGCATCATTATTTGGATGTGTATTAAAGCATGTGTAAACTCAAAGTGCGGAGACTCACAGAAGGCCAGCCAGGTGTCCCGCACCTGCAGGTAGACGTTGACATTAGTGGTGAAGCCCACGTTATTGAAGGTCAGGCTGGAGCTGGCCAGAGACATGTACTCGTTATAACAGTACCAGATCCCTGACGGACAGAGAGAATCACTGAATCATCATCACACACTCAACACTGGAGCTGCTCTAAACACCCAAGATTTAGAATATCAGTCATCAAAAATATGATCAGCTACTTTTACCAGCCCAAAATGTTTATATCAGCATGTCTGAAGTTATTGATTAACCATTCATTAATCTTCAATTAAATCATGTGAAGCCCTGTCAGCAGCGTGATTCAACAAGTTTCCAGCAGCACAGTCAAAATAAACATGATGTTTAATGACAGCATTTTGTGTCAGTGAGAAAATATTTGCACATATTCTCATATCTGGATTGGACAAAGGATGTCAGATATGGGATTTATCAGTTGATGATGTCATAGCTGTTTAGAACACAATGTAACAAGATCAAAGAAGAGTTCAAAAGCTGAACTCACCGAAGGCTCCGACCGCCAGAACGCCGACGATGAGGATCCAGACCAGGACGGGCGCAGTGAAGCGCAGCAGCAGGAGGAAGAGGACGCTGACCACCATCGCAATGACCAGACCTCTGACACACACACACACATTCAACACTTCACACACTATCTCACAACTTCATGATCAGATATATAAAATGTCCAAAGAACAAAGGTCCAATTTGCATTTTATTTAAAATATTAATAAAGAAATAAATTATAATAATAAAGACATAATAAACTACAACAAGATAGTCTATTGACAAGTGAATAAGAGATTTCATTTTATTCAAAAGAGAAACTAATAAACTAAAAATACTAGAAAGTCAACCGTTTTCCTAATAAATACTGTATATAAATACATATAAAATTGAATAATTTTATAAAAAAAAAATGTACACATGAATTACAATGTATTTGTGTACATTTATATAATATATTAAATTAATTTATATTTATTATACATGTTTTAATTTATGTTTTAATATACATATTTTGCAACTTATATAAATAAATACATTTTGCTAAATGTTAACTGAAATTAAATAAAATAAAAAAAACATTTTATTTTATTTTTTATATATTTTTTCTAAATACGTTTTATTTTAGCTAGTTGCCAACATTTTTCCTTTTAATTTAATTTATTTTAACTTGATTTACTAATATAACTAATAAAACTAAAATAAAAGTGTATACAAAAAATATACAGACATATTTAAAAAACAAAACCTATGAAAAATTAAAAAAAAAAACTAAAATTTAAAAAAGACTAAATTTAAACTAAATTTAAAATGAAAATGGAAAAGATTAAAATGAAAATGATTCAAAATATTAATAAAAAATAATAGTATCTAAATACTATATATATATATATATATATATATATATATATATATATATATATATATATATATATATTAGTATAATGAAAGTATAAATTACTATTAAACTGTATAATAATAAAATTATGCATATACATGGAGTTGAAACTCAAAAGTCATACTGTGAAAATAATTCAAATGCATATAAAAGTATGAATTTCAATGCATAAACAACAAAATATCAAACCAAGCTGCATTTATTGAAATTAAATAAAATAAAATATAAAAAACTTGGTTTATTTTAGCTAGTTGCCAACATTTTTCCTTTTAATTTAATTTAACTTGATTTACTAATATAACTAATAAAACTAAAATAAAAATGTATACAAAAAATATACAGACATATTTAAAAAACAAAACCTATGAAAAATAAAAAATAAAAAACCTAAAATTTTAACTAAATTTAAAATGAAAATGGAAAAGATTAAAATGAAAATGATTCAAAATATTAATAAAAATAATAGTATCTAAATAGTAAATAAAAATATATATATATATATATATATATATATAATTTTTATTTAGTATTTAGATAATATAATGAAAGTATAAATTACTATATTAAAATATATTATATTAATTTATATATATATATATATATATATATATATATATATATTTTTTTTTTTTTTTTTTTTTTTTTTTTTTTTTTTTTATAAATTACTAAATTACTATAAATTACATGCATATACATGGAGTTGAAACTCAAAAGTCATACTGTGAAAATAATTCAAATGCATATAAAAGTATGAATTTCAGTGCAAAAACAACAAAATATCAAACCAAGCTGCATTTATGTTCAGGTGCATTTATTTTAAAAAGTATTTTTCTTAAAGAATATTTGTTGAAAGTAGAGATGCACTGATAGTTTAAAAATATATATGCTGTCAATCAAAAGAGGGCGGGAAAATGCACTGAATTTGTGCTTTGTGTAAATAAAATGCTAAGAAACTAGTTGATATTCAATATTAATAGTAATTATATGAACTAATAACATTCATAAAGTTAAGAAATATTCATTTAATCTTCAGAATTTAATTAATGTGTTAATGTGTTTGTTTATAACTGATCCAGTTACAAAAGGCAGAACGCCCAAACTATCGTTATCAGCAGATATCACTCTGAATAATCGGCTATCGGTGGAGAAGGTATTTAGGTATCGTTGCATCTCTAGTTGAGTGTTTGAGTGTTTCCCGCAGCATGACTGACTGGATCAGCACATGAACGTCAGTGTGACACAAAAGATCTGGACTCACGCTACGATCCACTGCCACGACTTCGCGAAGTCCTCAAAGATCCTCAGGCCGACGTCTTTGATGTTGAAGCCGCTGGTCAGGTCGCTGTGAACAGACGCAGACAGTGAGAATCACCATCAGAACAAACCCTGATGGCAGCACAGACACAGCAGCGCGTCCCGGGGAGGGTGTGTGTTCTTTGTAAAGCTGAGAAGACTTTACAAAGCATTTGTCAAAGATCACAAATGAAGCTCTGAGAGAAGCAGACAGACAGACTAGAAGATCTAACATGACTACATCTACTCGTCCTTCACCCCGAGAACTGATTCGACACAGAGAGACACACACAGACAGACGTCTACTGCTACACACGGACTCTATCTGTCAGTCACTCACTTGGACGCTCCTCCAGCACTGGCAACAAGAGAGACACGCGTCAGTACACAACATACACACTACACCGTCCTCAGAAATGAGCTCAACTTAACAAAACCTCCATCCTCACAACATGTAAATGAAGCAAATCATATTCTGTGGTTTGACTGTGTGGTTATTGTCTATAGTTTTTATAATTAGCTGTATATAAACGATACGCATCTATAGTCTGTATCCATCAGACAGATTATACGAGTGTTTTCTCTGGCTGATGCTGAGATCTGATCATGATGAGCAGGAGATGAATGACACAAAACACACACATGATCTCAGAGATTTAATGAGATGCACAGAAATTAATGATTAATTAAGTTAATTAATGCTGAAAACAAAGAACTTCCTATCTCTCGACAAATAACTTTTTTTTGTGTGTTATTTATATACTATTAGAATATTTAATAATATTTTTATTAGTTATTTTTTTATTAGATTTATTTTTAGTAACTTATGTCAGCTGATGTCTTATATTTTTTAGTTTGAGTTTTTGATTTAATATTTGTATTTTTTTATTTCAAATTAATTTGAAATAATAAATTTTTGAAGTATTTTTTTTAAAGATTTTTAAGTTTTTAAGTTTGAGTTTTTTCATTTAATATTTATAGTTTTGTTTCAAATGAATTTTAATTCATTAATTTTTAAAGTATTTTTTTAAAGATTTTTAAATTTGAGTTTTTCATTTAATATTTATATTTTTTTCAAATTAATTTTAATTAATTAATTTTTAAAGTATTTTTTTAAGATTTTTAAATTTGAGTTTTTCATTTAATATTTATATTTTTTTCAAATTAATTTGAATTAATTAATTTTTAAAGTATTTTTTAAAGATTTTTAAGTTTTTAAGTTTGAGTTTTTTCATTTAATATTTATATTTTTGTTTCAAATGAATTTGAATTCATTAATTTTTAAAGGTTTTTTTTTAAGATTTTTAAATTTGAGTTTTTCATTTAATATTTATATTTTTTTCAAATTAATTTTAATAAATTAATTTTTAAAGTATTTTTTAAAGATTTTTAAGTTTGAGTTTTTCATTTAATATTTATATTTTTGTTTCAAATGAATTTGAATTAATTAATTTTTAAAGTATTTTTTAAAGATTTTTAAATTTGAGTTTTTCATTTAATATTTATTTTTTCAAATTAATTTTAATTAATTAATTTTTAAAGTATTTTTTAAAGATTTTTAAGTTTGAGTTTTCATTTAATATTTATATTTTTGTTTCAAATGAATTTGAATTAATTAATTTTTAAAGTATTTTTTTTAAGATTTTTAAATTTGAGTTTTTCATTTAATATTTATATTTTTTATTTCAAATTAATTTTAATTAATTCATTTTTAAAGTATTTTTTAAAGATTCTTAAGTTTTTAAGTTTGAGTTTTTCATTTAATATTTATATTTTTGTTACAAATGAATTTGAATGAATTAATTTTAAAGTATTTTTTTTAAGATTTTTAAGTTTGAGTTTTTCATTTAATATTTATATTTATTTCAAATTAATTTTAATTAATTAATTTTTTAAAGATGTTTAAGTTTTAGTTAACAATTAACAACATTGCTGTTAATCAGTAAATGGAACTATTAATTTAGTATTATTTACATATTTATTAATACTTTAAATTGGCTTTTTATTTTCAGTTTTCGTAATTTTGTTATGATTTTTTCTAGCTTTATTTTTATTTTAGTGTTAGTAACTTATTACTTCAACTTAATCTTATTTCATTTAGCAGCCAAAGCAACATTTCTTAACGTTTAAACTAATATTTCTAATATTAGTATCTAACATTTATATATTTTATTTTATTTCAGTTTTATTTCAGCTAACAAACTTTGTAACTCTTTTATTTTTTTGTGAACAATAACAGGTGATGATGATGATCTCAAAACGTGTGTGTGTGTGTGTGTGTTTGTGTGTTTGTGTGTTTGTGTGTGTGTGTGTGTTTGTGTGTTTGTGTGTGTGTGTTTACCCTGTAGCGTTCATAATCGCTGCCATAGTCTGATTTTTATCCAATCCTGGAAGACTGAAGTTTTCGGGAATATTACTGGGATTAAATGCATTTCCTCCAAAACTGGGCAAACACCGTCCCAACACTAGAGACAGAGAGAGAGAGAGAGAGAGACGAGTGAGGATGTGGTCAAGAATAATAAATAATGTAGTTTCCAGTGTCTTCATCATCTGTCACTCACCGGAGGTCGTCGGTGTGTAGAAAAACGGACACAACTCTTTATCTATAATCTGTCTAGCTGACTGAGAGAGAGAGACATCGAAAGTTGTAAGAAAACAACCATAATTTTCATAGTTTTTCTTTATTAGAAAGCATATTTCTTTATTAAAGATATAAATCATCAAAATATGAGACTTCTGTCATCATGTTCTCAGTCTCATGTCAGTCCAAACCTGTTTGACCTGTAATGATTTGAATGTTTTGAAGAATCATCATACTTCTAATATTATTCACACGTGTTTTAATGACACACATATGAAATGAACGTGTTATTTAAGTATCCTTGAGATACAATTATACTCTTTAGTTATTTTAATTCATCTAGTTAAGCTAAATGAAAATGAGAAATGTTTCCTTGGCTGCAATAAAATAAGTATTTTTTTTATATATTTTATATTTCATATCAAATAATACATTTCTTTATGCTATTAGGTTTAGTCTTAGTCAACTATAATAACCTTGGGAAGTGCAAATGAGATTTGAGATTCTCAGTCAGTGAATTATCAAATCTCTGTTATCATATCGCACAACTTTTGTGTTCCACAGAAGAAAGTCAGTCGTAGAGGTTTAGAATGACATGAGGGTCAGTAAAGGATGACAGAACTGTCATGTTTCTGTGTCTAAATCCCTTTAAACACACACTGATACTTACTAAAGTCGTGTCTTTCAGCTGGAAGGACGGGACGCAGAACTCCTGTTTGAAATGATCGGCTGGTTTTGCCGTCGGTGAGTAGGCGAGAGGAGACAACATCCAGAACGCTGACGGACACGACTTCACACACACCTACAAAACAAACATCTGCTGTCACACACTTACGTTCATCACAGATATCACGATTCATCAAAGGTCAGGGGCCGTTCGTTCAGAATGTGTTTTTCCATTCCACTGCACTACTTTTCCAAAACTGTACGCCACAAGAGTAGTATGTTCGAATACATAAGACACATCCTAATTCACTATTCTATGATGTTTTGTACTATAAATAGAGCGGGTAGTGTGTTCACTATTTTGTTGAAAGACAAAATAACCATTTAAAGTTTGTACGCTACATGGTTGAGTACATAGTGCATAAATGCATAGTATATACTTTAAGTGCATAGTGTATAGTGCGTCATTTGGGACACAACTGAATTTGAAAAACAGATTCTGAAGTGTGCATGAAGTGTGCATAAGATGAGGCCACGGGAGAAGATTTGTAAATGGCAGTGAAGCAATGCAACTGATGCTTGTAGGTCATGTGACAATGACAACATGAATGATGTAGTATGTCCAAGTTTCATTTATACTACCCATACTCATACTATAGCCTATAGAGCATACTTTTTACCAGTCAAATTCAAATACCTACTCAGACAGTATACGATTTTGGACACATTGTTCTCAAAACATGGTGCTTTTAACAGCAAAAACACATTTTTTGTGATCTGACCTTAGGATGCATATGCATATCTGCTTCTAACACACTTATTTAATATGCAAATATGTTAGCCAGTCATAGCAGTGGGCATTTACATTGAAGTCTTAAAGGAGCCACGCCCCTATTAAAGAGTGTGTTCAAACCAGAGAATCAAAATCAGCATAGAAAATGGCCAAATGATAATGTTTCAGATGCAAACAAAATAAAATAACATAACATAAACAATAAAATAATTATAAAATAAAATAACACAATAAAAAATAAAATAAAATAAAATAAAATAAAATAAAATAAAATAAAATAAAATAAAATAAAAATTTGTGCATTGTCTTTATGGTTATATTTTATCTAGTGCAAAGTTCGAAAATAAAAAATTGGTTCCGTTTCAATTTGAATTGAACTGGCCACAACAGGAAGTTGATGCATGGCCAAATGATAATGTTTCAGATGCAAACAAAATAAAATAACATAACATAAACAATAAAATAATTATAAAATAAAATAACACAATCAAAAATAAAATAAAATAAAATAAAATACAAAATAAAATAAAATAAAATAAAATAAAATAAAATAAAATAAAATAAAATAAAATAAAATAAAATAAAATAAAATAAAAATTTGTGCATTGTCTTTATGGTTATATTTTATCTAGTGCAAAGTTCGAAAATGAAAAATTGGTTCCGTTTCAATTTGAATTGAACTGGCCACAACAGGAAGTTGATGCATGGCCAAATGATTATGTTTCAGATGTAAAAGTCTTAACAACATTATAATGGACCTCAGGGAACATTATGAAACGCTGATGGTACCTGTGTGGTGGGACACTGGAGACCCTGCAGAGCCGCAGCCATGATGTTGGTCGCTGTGGCGCATTTGATGATGTCAAAATACATGACGCTGGGTTTATCCCTGAGAGACAGACGGACATGAGCATCAGACAACTACAAATCAAGCCCAGAAGATCCAGATGATTCTCTAGAACGACTGACGGAAAATCTCACTTGTTCTGTCCGACTCCGCAGAACATTCCCGTGGAGTTTCTGGGATACAGCACATGTCGAGGGTCTCCGTACAGCCAGGCTACAGGAATCAAACCATTTCACGTCAAACACACGCATGTTATTAGCAGAAGAGATTCACATTTAATCACAGTGTTATTACAATTAATATTCAGAAATATTATTATCTATCAGATGAGAACAAAACATGAACTCACACTTCATGCTGTCCATAACAACAGCCCTGAACCGTGGTAAAATCATTGTAGCGCTTTATTTAACTGTAACTGCTGACTAATTAGTGGAAAAGTCCTTAGACTCTAATTAGTGTCTCGTTTGGTCTTCATTAGCTGTAGTTTGATCTCAGTTCATCACAGAGAGAGTTTAATGAGCTCTCACACACAAACACACAGTAAATAATGAAGTTTAGATGATAAACTCTAAACACCCGCGTCATGTGATCAAACAGACACAGCAAAACTTTACATTCAGTCAAATTAAGAAGGTCTGGATGATCATAATATCAAATGGCTTTTTAATCCAATGCAACATTTAAAGTAGGACCTTTGTCTTCATTTAATTTGTTTATTTTTTTTAATTTTCTTTTAATGAGCTTTGAAAATAAAATAAATAAATATTTAAAAAAATAAATGAATAAAATAATAATAAAATAAAATAAATAAAACAATAAAAATAAATAAAATAAGAAAGAAATCAAAACAAAATAACAAAAATAAAATAAAATAATAATAATATAAAATAAATAACAATAAAAATATATAAAATAAAATAAATAACATCAATAAAATAAAAAACATAACCAATAAAATGATTATAAAATAAAATAAAATAAAATAAATAAAACAATAAAAATAAATAAAATAAGAAAGAAATCAAAACAAAATAACAAAAATAAAATAATATAAAATAACAATAAAAATATATAAAATAAAATAACATCAATAAAATAAAAAAACAAACAATAAAATAATTATAAAATAAAATAAAATAAAATAAAATAAAATAAAATAAAATAAAATAAAAATTTGTGCATCTGTCTTTATGGTTATATTTTATCTAGTGCAAAGTTCGAAACTAAACAATTGGTTCCGTTTCAATTTGAATTGAACTGGCCACAACAGGAAGCTGAATCTCAGTTCCAAGAATGCATTCTGGGAAATGAAGCATTCTTCCACACTGGTCAACTAAAGGTCCATTCAAATTCATATTCTGCTTTCAATACTAAAAGTACTAAAAAGATTTGTCTTTGTCTACAGCAATTATAATCAGCTTTATTTATAGATTTTCTATAGAGAGCTAAATAAACTCATGCCAGTAGAATCAATCAAACTGTGTTACCCATAACCCCCTGCCCTCTCCAGCATTTACATGCTGCACATTAAGGAGAGGCAGACTGAGTCAAATTTCCATACTGCTTTCAGGTGAAAGAAAACAACGTCAATCCACAGCGAGTCTGTCAGCGTTCACAGTGACGAGAGAGAGACAGAGACAGGAAGACACAACCACAGCGGATCAGACAGAGGAACAGAGAGATTGGGCAACAGGAACTTACCCAGAATTCCCACCACCATGTAACCGACGATGACCACCATGAACAGAGCGCAGCATATGATGTCTGTACAGCTCCTGCAGACACACACAACACACCCGGCCGGGTCACATGTCACATCACATTTAAAAGACATCAAGAAAATTATTATCTTTAGAATTTCATTTAGATTTTTTATTGCATTGTTTAGCATGATTTATGATTTATTCATGACAATTACAAATTAAATTATAATTCCTGTAATAATGTATGACAAAAAAATATTATGTTTATTAGCTGCCTAATTTATTCTAAAAATATATAAAAGTAAAAAATCTTATGAGAATTATTAATACAGATGGAATAATTATGTAATTATTCTATTTATTTTCACAAAATGTAATTATTCTGTATTTGTTTACTGCCTAATTTAATCTAAAAATATATATAAAAGTAAAAAATAATGACAATTATTAATATAGAATAAGTAATTAATCTATATTTATACAAAATGTAATTATTACTCTGGAAAAACGTAAATGCAAAATTTTTTTTATGAGAATTATTATTAATATAGATGGAATAATTATGTAATTATTCTATTTTTTTTTTACAAAATATAATTATTCTGTATTTGTTTACTGCCTAATTTAATCTAAAAAAATATATATATATATATAAGTAAAAAATAATGACAATTATTAATATAGAATAAGTAATTAATCTATACTTATACAAAATGTAATTATTATTCTGGAAAAATGTAAATGCAAATTTTTTTTATGAGAATTATTTTTAATATAGATGGAATAATTATGTAATTATTCTATTTTTTTGTTACAAAATATAATTATTCTGTATTTGTTTACTGCCTAATTTAATCTAAAAATATATATAAAAGTAAAACATAATGACAATTATTAATAAAGAATAAGTAATTAATCTATATTTATACAAAATGTAATTATTATTCTGGAAAAATGTTCTCATTTTATGAGAATTATTATTAATATGGATGAAATAATTATGTAATTATTCTATATTTATAAAAAATGTAACTATTCTGTATTTATCTGCTGCCTAATTTATATATAGCAAAAAGTGTATAATGACAATTATTATAAATAAAGAATAATTACAAAACTAAGTCATTTGGATGCATTGCTATAATGAGAATTGTCATGAAACTAATGTCAGAATGCAAAAAGAAAATATTATTTGATCTTTAAACGTATGCTCTTTTTAATCAAAACATAATTTCTCATTTAGATGTTTGCTTTCCTGAGTCTCAAACACACACACCTGTTGTGAATGGGGCCGATGAATGTGGGGTCATATTGAGCTGGCGCACCTGAAACACAAGCAGAGTTTAGTGAATGTTATGCATTAATGGATCTCTTCAGGGCGTGATCGTCATATTTACATGTCTTTATTTTGTTTCGATACAGCAGGTTAGCAGGAACCACTAAAAGAAAACCACTAATGAAAGTGAAGTATGTGGCTTCCTCTCGTTAAATCATTATAACGCAGGTGAGAAACACCAGTGTCGCTTTAGTCACTCAAATACTGTAGTTCATTCATTTATAAAGCGCATTTAAAATCAACAGAAGTTGAACCAGAGTGCTGTACAAGAAATACAAATCAGATTTATGAACAAAATATTAAGCATACTGGTGGACAAATGAAAAATGTACAAAAGTTCAAATGTGCAAGGCAAAGTGTGAATTTAATGTGCTGCAACTCATAATTTCTTTCATTTAACACCATTTTTAATCATCTTTAGCATCCGGCATTAGAATGATGTAGCTCATTGTGTCATGTGATCGACCCACATCCCTCTAGCCCATGAGGGTTTGTCTCCTGGCAGCATGTTTCATGTTAGATTGACGTCAACAGTCAGGCACTAACGCTCAAGCTTCGACCCTTTATATCGTATATAAACAGGAAAAGAGAGACAGAGGAGAGGGAGGGAATTTGAATATCATTTGAATTCAAAGATGGAGCGAACTACAGACTCTCTGTGTTTCTGCTCACTTCCTCTAATAAACCTGCGGATCAGGATCTTCTCGATTCAGGACATTCTTGAACCTCACCATTCATCACGCAAGAATCTGATCGTCACGTGCACTGAAAAATATTTGGTGCAAGATTTACTTGGAAATGGTTTTCACTCAGAAATTGTTAACAAATAAGTACAAATAAATGGCAGTAACACTTTACAATAATGTAACTGTAAAACAGTTAAATAATAATGAAAGTTCATTGCACTTAATAAAAAAAAAGTTGCATGAACTCAATTTCATTGTAGTAAGCTGAACTTAATATGATTGAGTTGAGTTGCAGCAGATTTCTAATTCAAAATTCATGTAATCTTGAATCAGAATAACTTCAACCTGTCACTCACATGAGATCCACCAATAGCAAACCACAACCATCCAATCAATTCCCCACAGATGAAATCAAGCCCCGCCCTACATTTGTTCTTGTTTGAGAAGCGTTTCACACCATATACGTCACAATAGAGAAGACTAGCGCAACTTCCGTTTCATGTTGACTTTAATGTCTAGATGTTCACGATTCTAAACGTAACATGATTAAATTGTTGATGTGAGGCAGAAATACAAGATCTGATCTGTCTGAGTATTTAATCTTTGATCCTAAACGTTCATGTTTCTTGTAATTACGTGGAGAACTCTGTACGGTGTAAAAAATTAACTTGCTTCATAAACTTCAGGTCCGTGGGTACAAGTGACGCTGTAAATGAGTAAGAATGGAGGAAACCACAACTAAAATGCAGGAAACCTCGTCTTTAAATCTCCTGACCGTATGATTCATGAGCCACAGACAGATATACTGCACTAAACCAACCACAAGAGTCCAATATTACCACACTGATTCATTACAGGTTTAATGTTTCTGAAATAATCTCTTCTGCTCACCAAGGCTGCGTTTATTTGATCAAAAATCTGAAATATTATTACAGTTTAAAATATATGCTTTCCATGTGAATATGTTGTAAAGTGTAATTTATTCCTGTGATCAAAGCTGAATTTTCAGTCTTCAGTGTCACATGATCCTTCAGAAATCATTCTAATATGCTGATTTGCTGCTCAAGAAACATTTATGATTATTATCAGTGTTGAAAATAGTTTCATATTTCTGTGGAAACTGTGATGCATTTTATTTTTCAGGATTCTTTGATGAATAGAAAGTTCAAAAGAACAGTATTTTGTAACATTAAAAATGTCTTTACTGTCACTTTTAATCAAATTAATGTGTCCTTGATGAATAAAAGTATTAGATTATCTCATAAACTCTCATTGAGGCCAAACTCAAACAATGTGTTCTTGCCGACAAAAATCATGTCAGACCAACCAGTTTCTCAACTTTTTTTTTATGTACAATCCAGTATCACGTTACACCAAACACACACACACATATAATACACACATAACACACACAGAGAGACACTATACACACACACACACACACACGATCGGTCATTTGCCTTCAGGACGGAGAACATTATCGCTGTTAGAGACATTTACAGCATCGCGTAAAAGAAAGGGTGTGCTGTAGATTTTATGTGTGGTTTTATGTGGTGATCATTGTGTGACGGTTTACAGTAAACCACACACACACACACACACCCTGACCAGAGATCAAACACACACACAGATGTTTACAGCAGAATCCAGAATAAACTCAATAAAGTTGTGTACTTGAAAGCCGAATCTTATTAACTTTGAACTATGTGTGTGGAAAACCTGACAAACCTGTTAGAGTCCTCAAAGTCAAATGGATTCATTAATAATCTTCTGTTCAGTTTTCTTTAATGATGTGGGTTAGTCTGTAGTTAATATAATTAACTTAAATTTGTGACGAAACAGAAGTAGCGCGTGACAGATCTTCCGTATTGTACGAAGCCCCTAAAGGGACATGGTGATGGAAAAAGATATGAGATGGGAGGGAAAATTATATGTCAAGGCTTCTGTGTTCTCTCAATAAACTGTGTTTGCTTTCCGAGCAGATGCAAAAGTTGCTCAAGGGAACACAAAAGGCTTTTGCGAAGAAACACAAAGGTTTTGTGTGCAAACACAAAGTTTCTTGGGGGAATGCAAAACTTTTGCGAGAGAATGTCAAGTCAAGTCAAGTCACCTTTATTTATATAGTGCTTTTTACAATGCAGATTGTGTTAAAGCAGCTTTACATTGATAACTAGTATATAATTTTGGCTGCACAGCAGCTCTTAAAGAATAGTGTCAATGCAGGCTGACCAAAGCACTGTTGAATATCAAATGTCAAGTGTCCCCAACCAAGCAAGCCAAAGGCGACAGCGGCAAGGAACCCAAACTCCAACAGGTGACATAAGGTGGCAAATAGGTGTTAAAATGGAGAGAAAAAAACCTTGGGAGAAACTAGGCTTAGTCGGGGGGCCAGTTCTCCTCTGGCGAACAGTGCTTTGTTTACGATTCAGGTTGCTATCATGAGTCCGATAGGATCGCAACATTCAAAGTATTTATTCCAGTTCCATCCAGTTGAGGATCGTATTCATCACGCCGATATGGACGGTTGGTTGAGGATCTGTGCCACTGGTTGTCGTGTCGATGAGGCCTTCACAATGGATGATCTAGTTGACTCAAAAAAATATTTTTTTCCTCCCATCTCATATTTTTGTCACTTTTGGGGCTCTGTAGTATTTCAACGCACATTTGAGTTAAACAGATTATTTGGAAAGAAAAAATGTAGGGCGGAGATTTGGTTCTATCCGGCGGTTGTTGAATGGATCTTGAGATGTGGGCGTGGCACTCAAAAATGAAGGTGGGTCTGAATACGAGTGTAGGAAAGGGGCGGGGCTTAAGTGAACTACATGATTGGAGAAGTATGTCGTTTCAAAGGAAAATCATTACATTTTGATTAAAAATTCAGATAAAAAAACATATGCATGGTAGAATCGTTCACACACTCTAAAAATGACAAAAAAAAATTACACAGTAAAATACTGTTTTCCATTGAAAAAGTAATATTACCATAAAACAATGCATTCTGGGTAATATTTGTCTTTTTTTTTTTTTTTTTTTTTTTTTTAGAAAATAGGGTATGCACGTGACGTCACCGTCGACCGTTATGACTACGGTTACGCCCACTGAGTGGCACAAAGACTGAGCGGCAGCATTGGTTTACAGTGTGAATACCGCGAAAAACACACAAAACACATCCAAAACGGGAAAGAGCTTTGTGATTGACTGTACAAATAGCTTTGACACAAACCCTGAGATATATATTTACAGACTGTTGAAAGCTACAGAAAAAAGAGCAAATATGTTGCTGCAATTCACAGAAACAGCTGGACTCCAGCAGAGAAACATGTTTTGCAGTTATCATTGGATTCTGAGGTAAAATCATACCGTATATATTGTGTTAACTCACCAATTAAATATTTACCATCGTATATTCTGCATCACTGGGTGTCTTTAAATAAACACTGACAAAAACTATACAAGTTTTAGGACTGGATGAAATATATAACATTGATATAAGTGATCACTCCAATTTAGACCTACCTGTATTGTATTTATATAAAATATTCACAGGCCGATTTGCTTTATGTATTTCCCTGGCGTCAAAATCAGGCACATATAAATGTCCGGAAACATGATTCCTGGCTGCATGTCAACATCCATGGATTAGGTTTCTTTGACATGTTATAAGGAACACTTTCGAGTCCAACCTTTAGTGTAATTTGTTTGTTTTACTCGCGTTTTCGCAGTTTCCCCTATTAAATCCAGTCATGCAGCAGGTTCTTTTGCCACTCAGTCCAGCTGAGGGAGTGCATTCAAGCGGGAAAGTGACGTCAATGCATACCCTCTATAGGCTACTTTACTAAAAACGACAAATAATATTACCCAGAATGCATTGTAATATACAGAAGTAATATACTATTAAAACAATGCACTCTGGGTAAAATTGGTTGTAGAAAGTAGCTTATAGGTTACTGTCTCGAAAATGACTAATAATATTACCCAGAATGCATTGTTTCAGTTTCAGTGGAAAACGGTATTTTACTGTGTAAATGTGCTTTTTTACAGTTATTTTTTAGAGATTAATAACATGCATTTAGAAAATAGACAGGGTGAATTTAATTTCACACCAACTTTCAAACAACTTCACATTTTTTGCTTTGTGGACATTTGGAGTCTAATTTGAAAATTGACTGATAAATAAAGCATGTTTTTTATTTTAAAATGCAAAACAGTTTCTTCAGTATATAATGGTTAAGGTGTGGGTGAGTGTGCAGAAATTATAGCTTTACATATAAACAATAAAAGTGTCCTCATTTAGCTGTAGGTGTGTGTAAAACTGTGAGTCAGCGTATCTTTCAGGAAACTATTTCAAATTATGTAGAGACAGCTAATTAAGTGCTAAAATGACGTCGGCACCTAAAACTCAGGGTCAATGTGAGAGTGTTTATGAATATCTGATCCTTCCTGGTTTAAATGTTGACCAACAGGCTTGTTACCCAGTAACTGAACCTCCAGAGAAATGTCTTATCTCCAGCGTTCTTCTACTGAAACATGTTGGTGACCAGGAAGAACAAATACCCATGACGGCCGGGCACAAACACTACAGATCTTGAGAGTAAACAGAAAAAAGGTGTGAAAGAGCAAATGAAACTAGATCTCAAAGCTGGCTCTTGCACTAAACACACACAATTCATGTCTTTGCTGTTGCTCAAAGGTTCACAGGAAGAAGCGCATTGAGACATTGGTGAGTGTGTTGAAACAGACAGATGAGAAGTCATTCTCTAACGCTCCTCAAGAATGAAGAAGACTTCTTATCTATTACAGCATCATGTATAAGAGCTCCTTAACTATCATGGCATCATAAATGATTACAAACCAATGAAGTAAATGAAGATATTCACATATGAAGGGCTGGTTTTGAGTGTCTGTTTAACAGGATCAGGCTCTAATGCACAAGCTCTGCCTTTACAAAACAAGACACTGTTTGCAAGAGTCACTGTGTTTACTTTACTTGACAAATGACACTATGACAGTTGTTATATTATATAAATGATATTCCATGATCTTGTAAACTTTGTTTACTTTATTTATGCATCATTTTTCAACTTAAGTTCGACAATAAAATCTGATCACTGGGACTGTCTATCATATATTGATATATTAAAACACTCAAGTAGGCATGAAATAATCCCCCTGTTGCATTATAGCAGAGAGAAAAAAAAACAGTCTTACCATACTCCGAGTTGTTTTGCTCTTCTTCCTCTCGTTTCTTACCGCCCATCTTTTCACTTTGCGTTCATGCGTTTAAAAATAAAAGAATAAACCGTGTGAAATGACCTGTAGGTGTTTCAGTGCTCGGCAGCGTTCATCTGACTCGATAAAGTCCAGTATCAGCGCGCGGATGTTAGTTTCAGTGCTGCCGTATTGTCTGTAAATCTTTGGTGTAACTAAGCACTGTGTTGATGACGTTACGCGGCACCTGCCACCTCTGGCTCACCTGTGCGCGCGCTCACGATCTCGTGCACCTCCCCTTCACCTTCGCACACGCGCGCGTCCTCTACCGGTGGCTGTTTATTACAGCCGAAGTGAAACTTGTGTTTTAAAGGGTGGAGGAAGAGAGTGTTCAGGTTTCTCTGGATGTTTGTTTCGTGAAACTCAAACTGTAGGCAATTTTGTCAACTATTAACTAAGTTTTAAATAAAACACTGATATTTGTGATAGATATTTTAATAAAGTGACACATAAATAATAAAATAATAATAAATATACATAATAAAAATAAATAAATGAGGAAGTGTTGTGTCGATGCGTTGTCGTGTAGGCTATAAAAGCGCGGTCACGTTTACCGTTGTTCGTTCGGCGAAATCCAGCAGATCGCGAATTAATTTCGCACTAGGACGAAAGATTGTGCATCTTGTTCTGTTGGTCATGTGAAAGAGAAAAGCTGCATTTTGAAAAGTTACTTCTGTGTGAGCTGTGCATATTTTTGAATAAATTTAATTTTCTCGAGCACTTTAAATTTCGCGAATTTAAAGCTAATGTCGGCAATTTTTTTTGTTCAAAAACAACTTTTTTTGTTCAAAATTTACAAAAATTATATAATGAGAATGTACAACATCAAACCCTGTTTTTGTCTTACCCTGAATCATTATGGTACACACAAGTGTTTATATTCGGACTATTTTAGGACCCGCCGCAGAGTATCACAGTAACTGCCATAGACATGCCATAGACATACACGGAGAAAAGTAGCTCCGGCTACAATGTTCTTCCGCAAGACACGTGCAGTTCTGTTTGTTTAAATATAGAGAGCCAAAAATCGCGGACTGCAGCTTAAAAGTGCTCGAGCAACGAACAGTTGCTATGGTTACAACATGGACGAAAACATCTGTTTAGTGCATTTTGACTATTTTGTGGTTACTATAAAACGTTTGAAAATGCTGTTTAAATAAGCAATAAGGTGTGCTGCATCGTGAATAAGTCACGGCTGAAGGGTTGTTATGCTGTGTTCACACCAAACGCGAATAGAGCGTCTGGCGCGAATGATTTCAATGTTAAGTCAATGTAAAGACGCGTTTACGCGCGTCTGGAGGTCTCGCGGCGCGAATGAGGCGTTTAGCGCGGCGCGGAAGACGCGAATTCGCCTCATTCGCGCGTCTAGTTCGCGCGAATGACGCGAATTGAGCGTTACGCGCGAATGGTGCTTTTTGTGCATTTGGCGTTTGACGCGAATTCGCGTCTGACGCCCGAGTTGAAAAATTTGAACTTTGGCGTAAATTCGCGCCGCGTTAACCAATCAGGAGCCTGCTTGCTGCTGTGGCGGCAGGCCCGCCCGGAGTCACTCATTCAAAATGGAGGAACGACTGATCCCAGCAAGCAATAGCCGTCATTTCACCGTCTCGGTTAACTATAGACCCGATATAGTCCGGCTATGTGTAACCCACTTTTAGCCAAAACAATCTTTCATTTGGTTACATGTCGTTTTTGCCAAAATAACTTGCGAGTTGTATGTTATTGCATCATGTAAGTGAAGTCAACAGTGATTACAAGGTGTTTGGTTTCACATCTATGACATGTTATATTGTGTAGGCTGTGCGTAGCCACGATTTAGCTCATAGTCAGACCGGCTATTTGTAGCCCACCTATAGTCAATCCTGATTTATTGTAGTTTTTGGACAGGAAGTGCTTGAGATGGATTGATATCTCATCATGTTCGCAATGTCAATGATTTCTACAAGATTTAAGTGGCATTTCATGACATGGTCTATATGTAGTCACGATTTAGCTCTGAATTGGATAGGCTATGTGTAGTCTGCTTTTAGTCCACCCAGCGAAATCGAGGCAATTTATAGTCTAGTTTTTACGGCTTGGCTATAGCCCTGATTCAGACCAGCAATGAGTGTAACCAAAATAGTGTTAAGTCATTTTCGACCACAAAGCTTGTGGGATTCTTGATATACTTGCATTTATACATTTATATGCAAGTATAATATACATTTATATGCAAGTATATATTTGAAACAGCATATTTTTGCTGTCACACAATCCTACATTCTACGATATCATATATATATATATATATATATATATATATATATATATATATATATATATATATATATATATCAGGGTATAGCCAAGCCATATATTAATTATAATTATATACCACACACATATATGACTGTATTTAATTTTAAGTTAAATAAAAATTTACAATTCTCAACCGCTAGGATGGCAACTGTGGCTCTACTGAGACATGACCACTGGCAACGCGAGACTTGAACGTTGACTCTCGATCACTGTTGCCAGATCTCGCGATAAACATTTCCGCATTTTACAACTGTTGGAGACGGAGAGCAAGCAACAGCAAATGTTAAAGCAAATTCTTTCCTGCTTTTGGTCTTGTAAGTATCTGTGTTTTTCATTTTGACATGTGTTTATTATTTATGTACATTATGTGTAGGAACCGTGACATTTTAGCGGGTAACAGTGCAGACTCAGAGTAAAACGTGGTTAGATTAACATACATGCACATGTACTGTAGTGTTTCCTTGTGCCCTAAAACTCTGTAATTATCTAAATACAAGGGGGTAAACATGAAACCTGTGCACCCTACTATTATTTGTTATGGAAGCCTTGTATATCTTTTAATCTTTTGATCATTATGAAATAAAAATATGAGTTTTTGATTTGGCAAGGCAAGTTTATTTTGTATAGCACATTTCAACAACAATGTTCAAGGTAATTCAGAGTGCTTTTCATAAAACATGGAATTTATGGAACTGAAAATTAATCAGGTTGTTTTATAAACCAAAAAAATATTGTTAACATTTTTTATTTAACTTTTTTTTTGTCAATGTTATTTTTTTTTTGTCAATATATTTTTATTGTTACACGTTGTAATTTTCTTTTAATGTTTATTTGTATTGTATTTGTAATTTTTTTTTTTTTATCATTGTGCATTATCTTGAGTTCTTTTTCTAAATAAAACCTTTTATATTTAATTTGTTTGGACGGATTGTCATTTATGAGAACCTGTTATATTTAAGTGAAAAGAATCCTTTAGCCATTATTTAGTTGTCTATTGCATGTATAGATGTAATCATTCATTAGTAGTGTAATTGATGACTAGTCTACTCTTGGGTTATGGTTAGACGTCTATTAGATTTTCACTGACAGCCCAAATTCAGCCTTATTTTAGCCTAGATCCATATTCACCGTCTATTAGACATATATATGTAGTCGTCTAATAGTCGTCTAATTGATGACTAGTCTATTTTTGGGTTATGGTTAGACGTCTATTAGATTTTCACTGACAGCCCAAATTTTGCCTGGTTTTAGCCTAGACGGCCGGGCTATGTTTTGACGGCTATTAGACGTCTAATAGACATAAAATTGCTTGCTGGGATATTATCAGTGAGCAGTCACCCAGAGATTTATGACACAAGTTCATACTTCAGACAGGAATAAAAAGGACCTCGCTTGGAAGAGTGTCTGTGAGGAGATTGGGCTACCTGGTAAGTTGTAAATACACATTTCACTTTTGAGTCACGTACACGTTTATCGACCCGCAGCCTTCCCGCGACGCTGACCTCTACGCCGCTGTTCTGCTCTCCAGAGCAAATACAAAGCGGTAGCTCTCTCGATGAACGCACGATCAACATCAGCCATCTTGCAAACAGACAACCGTCTTGTCTTGCCCCTCCCACAAGAAGCGGATTTCGCCTCGGACGCGCGTCAATTTCGCTTCAAACGCTTGTTTTTTACGCGCGTCTATTTCGCTCTAGACGCGCGAATGCATTCAAAATGTTCAAGCGGCAAACTAGACGCGGTAGACGCGAATTTGACGCTCTATTCGCGTTTGGTGTGAACGCAGCATTAGGCATGACACGAAGCCGATGCCTGCAATCCCTTCAGCCATGACTTAGCTATTCACGATACAGCACTAGCCTCGAGTACCTTATTGCTTTTATAATACGGTTACCACACAATACAAATATTAAGTCCAAAAATATGCATCAATGCAACTTTCATGAAGTAAACTTTCACTAAAAGCCTTCCTTCCGCCAGAAAAAAAATTGTCCCTGACCGTGAACAGCAACAGAAGTTACATTATTATGCCATTAGATGGCGACAAAGACTGTCTTTATGAGTGTGTCAGTCAGAAACGAAGACTTTTACATTGAAAAGACTGAACTGTTGTGAACACGGAACAAGACGCAACTGACAAATGCTTTGACTAGCGCTGTCAGTCACGGGAAAACCCCTTTAACTGTTAAAAGGACAGGATAATGCATCGGACATTTAAACCTGAAGGAAAATGCTAAATCTGAATGCAGGTAATAAACTCACTCACTCGATCTCCTTCTACATAATACCCTACAATATCAATTAAGAACATACAATTTACGTTGCTAAGAGTGGTTGCTAAGGGTGTTGTGTAGTGATACACAGAATCGTTAGGTGAAGCTGTATTGACCAATCAGAATCCCTTTTATAAATTATTCATATTCAACTTTTATGAGTAAATACTCTATATTTACATTTCTGTATTTTACAAATATAACTATTTAATTTGTAAAGTTTAAACAAAAGAATTAGGCTATAAATTACAATGGACAGGTTCTGTTTATAATGTTTACATTTCAGCATTAGACTGATAACACTGACCTTGAGTTACTGACTCTTATCAGACATGAGTAATACAAACCACTCAATGACACACTAAAGACTGATAATTCAGGTCAACACATGAAGGAAGAAAGTGTAAAATATCTAACCACACTTTCCACAAAACACTATCAAATTCCATATAGGCTATATATATCACAGTAGCACAACATTGCCATGTTTTTTTGTTTGTAATCCTGATTTTATCCTGTTAATTGTTAAAAAGGGAAAAGCATTGCAGTTTTGTTTTTCTTGATCTTTTTCCAAGTAATTTTAAAGAGGTTTCTTGTTTAGTTATTTGTTATTTTGGCCATGCCTCCCCTGAAGCTATTGTCCCCTATTTCTATTATTATTCTCTTTGGCAGGCTATTATTAGTTCTGTTATGGTTATCGCTACTTTTGTGATTGTTACCATTCTTTATAACTTAAAATGAAGATATTTTCATTGAATTGGTGGTTGTGTTGTTGAGTTTGGGACATGAGATTTATTTTATACAATTTTCTATACTTTGTTACTAGCCTAACAGATTTTTTTTTTTTTTTAAACATTTAAAAATCGACATTTTGAACATTCAGAAATAACATTGTTGGAACATTAACAAAACATTCTTATAACAAGTTTGTTAGCTGGGATGGTCCCAGTTCAAATGGTAATTTATGATTTTACAGTAGTAAAAATACAGCAGTAAAAACAGAATGATTGCATTTGATTGCCCTGATAAATTGTTGGAAGTGATTTCATTTTACTGAAGAAATCTTGTGAGACGAACAACAAAGGAAAAGACATTTCTGTATCAAACAGTATTTATTAAAACAATTACACTTACAAAAAAAAGTTCATGATATTTAATGAAAAAGAGGAACAGTTGTGATCAGATGACAGTTGGCATAAAATCGCCAGTTTTGTGACATTTCCCCTCCTGATCCGAGCAGGATTTACAGCCGTGAATTTGAATACTACTTCCTGGTGGTATTTTGGAAAGGCATTTGCGTGTGCTGAACTTCAGGCCGCGGTGTCGTTTTATTGTTTCCCGTGTCCCGTCAGATGGAAGAAATGAATCATTTGAAGATGCAAACACAAGTATCACTGTGATAAGCACACGTCTCTGTTCGAGAGCTGTACATTTGTCACACAAACGTTTAAACACAAGCGTAATGTTCGAGAGTCTCGTTACGAGTGTCCCAACACCGGAAGTCCGGCTTCCCCGGCGGGATCCGGACAGACCTCCAGACGGGCCAGTCGGCTCTGCTCCAGCGCGATGGCCTCCGCCGAATGTTTGCATTTCTCTGAGCCGCACTGACAGGTGAAGTACTTGCTCTTGATGTCCCAGAAACGATCGCCGTAATCAAACCTGTCAGAGAGAGCAGACGCGCTCATAAAACTTATCGCCTGGACAGGATGCAAATACGGCCATAAATTCCTTGGGATCAAGACGTCAATAGCCATGAAATCATAAAGCAATTAGTGATTACACACAAACATCATCTTATCTCTCACCCCAGTTCCTGTCCGGTGAAAATGTCCCTGGAGCTGAAGAAGGCGATGCGAGGGAAGCGCAGGTCCTGGTGCAGCATGAACACACGCACAGGGATGATGTTGGGGTCGCACAGGTGGTTTATGAAGCGGCTGATGTTACCATAGTATCGGGCATCAATACAGTACACTTCACCGTCCTGTGAAAGACACGGTTATTACAGTTTACTAACATAAAACTACTAAAAACAGTTTTATTTTTTTGTCATTTTAATTTTAAGTTTTAGTCATTTTGTTGTGTGTTTAGTATTTTTTATATATTTTTTTAGTTTTAGTTATTTTAATACATCAAGTTAAACTTAGCTGAAATAAAATCAGTTGAATTTTCTTTACATTTTATTTCAGTTAACGTTTATTTGATTTCAAGTAACAAAAATGTTTTTTTATGGTTTCAGTTTAAATTTTACTTTACTATAATAACCCTGAAAAGCACAGAAAAAAGGAGACAAAATTTAAACAAATTATATAATATTTAAATAATACCAAAATAACACTGGTTAAAAGGACAGAATTCAGGACATATTTCAATTGATTATATAGCATCTGATGGCCTGATAGTGTCTTTCTGAGCACAAAATATTACTTGCATTGTACATAGATGGTGTTTTTAAATTGTATTGCATTGCATTTTGTTTTAAAGCAGGTGAATGACCACCATATGCATGCCGGTTTTGGTCAGGAAATCAAACTTTTTTCCGTAGTTCTCAAAAATGTCAAGTCAAAATTATCTATATGGTGCTTTTCACAAAGCATCTTTAGAGAAAATCATGATGTTAATGTTTATAATATCTGCATGCCATATAGTTGCATTTAGCAGATTAGAGCAGAGTGATAATATAGTTAGATTTTGTGATGCTATAAACACTCGTGCAGTTGTGATTTGCTATACAGCATATATTGCTTTACATGAGTAGACTGACTGTATGCAAGATATACTTATTTAAATTTGATATAGAGAGAGCTGTGCAATAATATCAGTGCTTCCCACAGGTTTGAAATTTCCCATTACCCACAGCACAAAAATAGTCTACTACATGTGACAAACAAATAATGTGCATTATTATGCATTGTAAATGATGCAAAATTGCAGCATTTAAATGGTTCTCCTTTTCCTATGTTCTCCTTGCTGTCATATAGTGTCTCTCTCAGTGAATGGGACACAGATTTTACTAGTAAAATTTATAAAATGAATAATATATGTGTCAAATAATGTTCTTAGTCTTTTCTTCCTGTGGGGGAGACTACAATATTTACTATGAATTAAATGAAAATCAAATTAAATACAATTTATTGTGTAACCAAAATACCAATAATGCCCAAAAGAAAAAGAAAAAACTTTTAATTAATTTGACTTTTGACTACTTGACTTTTAATTATAAACAACCCCGAAATACACCGGGACTCTTACTTTGAAATGTCTGTACTATTGCAGGCTGATCCTTCAGATTCTTACAACCGTATAAAACATTTTATATAAAGGCCATGAAGTAGATATTGTAATAATTCATCAACTTGAGTTCATTAGCAACTGCTTGGCATAATTCTGCGCTTTTCACTGATTGAGAATCACTTTGAAGCAGTCTGAGGCACTGTTGCGCGAGCTTGTAGAACGCGCAACAGCGCCCCCTTGTGACTTTGCAAAATGCAGCACCTGTGGGAATGTCAGCGCCAGTTCTGACGCACACATAACGAGCAGGTACGAAACGACTAGCTATTCGATCGCGGATGGTTTCATTATCTTGCACGGATATAAAAGTATAAGAGGATAAAAATAATAAAAATGTGTCTCCAAATATACTTGGGCGGCCGTTATTATACGTGGGCAGCCCGCCCAAGTAAAGTCTATGTGTGGGAAGCACTGAATATAGATACATTTTACAAGAAGTTGAGATTTACATTGAGGGTAAATAGTTTTGGTGCAAATTTGTCAGTGAATTTGCATCGTGTCACTCCTCTAGTAAACAGACTGAAATCAGAGTCACTGCACCTTGTTGTCCAGATCAAACAGGTACGAATCGTCCTCCCTCACGTCTGCTTCAGCGTCAGAGATCAGCTCGCCAACATACCTGCAGAAATACACAGATATTACAGCAGAAACAACAGGACACCCTTCTGAGGAACAGATGGTTTGTCAAGCTTTTAGGAGGAGAACAAGCTGAGAAACCCATTAAACCAGCTTTGCATTGAGCTCTTAAACAGATACTTTGAAGGCATTGCACAAATTCACATGGAGAGAAACTCACTCGCAGATGAAACTTCCTTGAGGAATATCTTGAAGCGCTCTGACGCCCCACCCCATCTTCTCAGTGCGGTAGAGCTGCAGACGCACCCTGAAACACACAACACAACACAACATACTTCAAGCCAAATTAAAGAACGAACTGACGTGACGCCATTTCAAACAAAATCAGGCCAAAATGGTGTTTGAAACAAAGAGAAGCTTGTAAACTCCTTTGAACCCCCATTGGTCATGAGTCTTATGATGTCATAGGTGGGTGTGGCTCAGAGGCTCCACCTTCTTTGACGTGTAACTCTTCTGGTTCATTTCTTCTGTTTAGTCCGTTGAGGTCAGACGCGAGTAAAAACATGAACACACTGAAGAGCCGCTTTATAGCAGAATATCAAGTTGTAATTGTAGTTTAAAGCAACACTGACACCGTTTTTCATGTTTAATACTGTGAAGCTGCTGCTTTAAAGCAATTTATTGTATAAAGTGAAAGATAAATAAACGTGATGTGACTTTATGGGAGTCCTGAATCGCAGATCTGGTGCAAACATATCCACATTGCTATGATCAGATGCTTTCTGAAGTGCTGTTTTCTCACCACTGTCATTTTTGTTGTTTATTTTGTTATTGAGAGGAAAGCGCACAGCACATATTTACATCTGACGGCATCTGGATGTTTGTTAAAAAGCTATTTAATTATTTAAAAACTTCTTTTCACCCTTAAGCGAAGAACATCGCCATGAGAATAAGTAAAGGGCTTAGTCAAAATCATCAATTATTTATACTTATAGGCATTAAAAATATGACTATATAAATAAATATTTTTTCTAATTGTTCAGATGAACAATTGTTCAATTGTTTCAAATGAAAATTAGCTTCTTTTCAAATCACCAGCTGAATGAAAATGCATTTTCACTCTCTTATGGAACAGCAGAAATATAGCGGTTACCCTGTGCAGCTGCGCTTTAGAAATGCGACTAGTTTGCATGTATGACATAAACATTGTCATAATTTATCGACAGTGGATCATAACCAATCATTTGCCATAAAAGCACAGTATTCATTGACTGCAAACAGCTCTGAACGTGCAACAGCGCAGCGTTTTGACTTTAAAACGTTCAATGCTCAAACTTAATCAAATCCTCGCCTTTTGAAGTTTAATGATCTCACTAAGCCGTATCTCGATTCCTGGTTTTCTGTCTTTAAATTTAAGACCTCTTGAAATGATAATCAAGACTTTTCTTATAAAATTTGATAAAACTGAATTTAAGACTTTCAAATGACCAGCTCATGCAAAAGCGTTAATTTGACATGCAAAACATTTCAATACAGCAGATTTATTCTGAAAATAACTTACTTGATTCCAGCTTGAACCACTCGGTTCTTGCAGGTTTTGTGGCAGGAACAGGCCATGTTACACTCGAAGATCAGAGGCGGCTCGATTTTATTAAACTCCTGAAGAAGACGTTGATCCTGCCAGAACACATGCGTGCTGTTATACAGTCTTCAGTCTGGAATATTAGAGCTTCTCATAGAGATCACAAAGCTGTATTTTACCTTATCGTACCAGCAGCGGATGCTGAGCTGCCCGCAGAGACAGTTGCTGGAGGAACAATCGTCCGTGCAGCTGCAGTGCTGAAACACACACATCACACATCTATAAAACCAGCTGTGAACAAACGCAGGAGAAATGTGAGTTCATCTTATTATGAAGTACAATTATAGATACTTAGTATTGTCAATGCCTTTGTTGGTTACACAAGTAACACTTAAAAAGTGTAAAAGTAAACATTAAATTGTAGTGATTTTAACAAGCTTTTTATTTGGGCACTAAAGGATTTTTTTTATTCTCAAAGGGTTTTATTTTTATTTAATCACTTATTTTTCTTTTATTCATTAATGACAGTAATGATTTGAGAACAAATGATTCTTTTTTGGTTGGTTCAGTCATAAAAAAAAGAGATTTGAGAAACAGTCCGAATCAAAATTACAATTGGGAGGTAATATTTTATAACAATGATTCATTTACTGATACATTATTGTTCATTATTGTTGTTTAGGATCAGTAAAATTGTTTTCATGTTTTTGAAAGAAGTCTCTTCTGCTCACTAAGGCTGCATTTGTTTGATCAAAAATCAATATTTTCTATTTGAATTTATTATTGGTGTATCCAAAATGTTCAATGTCTTTATTCATATGATTTCTTTTGTAATTATTTTTTATATATTATTATTATTCTTTTCCATGTTATTGATTTTGATAATCATTTATATAACATTTATAACATCATGAGAGTGGCGTGGGGTGTCGTGGAGGGGTGAGGCGTCTACGTCGTAACATCTAGCTACTGGTGTACCTCAGGGCTCAGTGCTTGGACCGCTTCTCTTTTCCATTACATTTTCAATAAAACAGCTAAAGGCGCATCTTTTTCGTCAACACTTGACCCATTAATACTAACAATTACTATTCTATCTGTATATATATTTATTTATAAATATATATGTACTGTGCTAGACTAACTGGGACTAGTCACAGCACAAAACATAAGTAAATTTGTCCTATTTTCTCTATACTGTGATCTTCACAATCTTCATCTGTTAGATACTGGATTTTATTATAAACTATTATTAACGTGATTCATTTGTTTGTCACGATAATTTTAGATTTTACAAATATTTTGTGTGTGTGTGTGTGTTGTGTATTTACTGTAGTGTTGAGAGGCACCTGCAGGTGTGTGATGTTGCGGTCGATGTTCATGGCGGATGTTTCACAGTTCTCCGCGATGTATTTGTAGTCAGACGGACAGCCTTCATCGTCCACACCGTTAACACACGGGATGGGAACGTTCTCATAACCCTGAGCCACGTCACTACACACACACACACACACAAAATCTAGTTCAAAATAACAATAAATACTATACGGGTATATAAATACTACTAAAATCACGCTGATACACACATTTCATTCTCAGCATTAGAGACACACACTGACCTGCATATGATCCTCTCCGTCCGTACGACGCGATTGGCGATTCCCCGACGCAACTTCCTGTTGATCTGCAGCGCCACCCATACGGGCGTGTCACTGCGGGCGAGAGAGAGCGGCGTGTCGCCCTCTTTGTTCATAATGTCGATGTCAGCACCCCGAGAAAGAAACAGCCTGAAATAAAGACGCACAGGACATGTTAGATGAGCACATGACACCAGAAACAGACTCACAGGTGGCGTGTGACGCACGTGACGCAGTCGGTGAAGCCCTCGCGCGCGGCGATGTGCAGCGGCGTGTCTCCGTGCAGGTTGACGGACGACAGAGGACAGCCGGCGTTCAAAACCAGTTCTGCGATCTCAGCGCTGCCCGCGAACGACGCCCAGTGCAGACAAACATTCATCTCCTGTACAAACAAAACACACATCGGGAGAACACTTTATAATTAATATCATTCTTCTAGTCATGACAAATCAAATCAATTAGTCGCGATTAATCGCATCTAACATAATAGATTGTGGTTATATACATATACTATATATATATATATATATATATATATATACACACACACACAATATATTTACAAACGTTTATTTTAGATGCGATTAATCGCGATTAATTGACTTGACATCACTAGTCAAGTTATGTCAGATTGCTATTTGTAAATAAAGATAAGAAGAAAGATAATAATCCCTTTAATCAAACAAATGACAAGAAAAATAATGTGAATTCATTGGAGAGTTATTATAGTTAACTAAAACCATAAAAAAATATTATTGTTACTTGAAATAAAGCAACTTAACTCACAAAATATTAAAAAGGTTTAATATTTCAATAAAAAAAATTAAATAAGACAAAACAACACAATTACTAAAACTTTAAAATTAAAATGATCCTAGATCATAAAATTGCAAAATTAAAATACATAATTTTAAAATAAAAACAATCAAAATAATTGAATCAAATCAGTGCAAATCAAAGAATTATGTGCTTTTGTCATTTTTATGTATTTTTTACTTATGTATATTTTTATATTGTTCTATTTAGCTTTCATTTATATTTATTTCCGTTTTAGTAATTGTAAAACGTAATTCATAAAAAGTAATTTTAGTTCTTATTTTCAACAGTTCTTATTTTTGTTTAAGTATTAGTAATGTTGTCATGTGCTTGTCATTATATGTTTTTATTTTTAATATGTCTATTTGGCTTTATTTTTAATTCAGTTGTACTTTTAGTAATTTTATTACTTCAACGTAAACTTGTTTATTTCAATTAGTTGCCAAGGCAACACTTCTAATTTGTAGGTTTTAGTAATTCTGATATGTGGTTTTGTCATCTTTATTTTTATTTTTTAATATCTCTATTTAGTTTTAATGTATTTTTATTTCAGTTTTAGTAATTTTAGCACTTCAACATGTTATTTTAGCTGCTAAGTTTCTAATTTCAGTTTAAGTTTTAGTAATTTTGTATGTGCATGTGTCATTTTTATTTATTATCCATTTTTATTTTTTAAATATTTCTATTCTGAGAGACATCATGAGAGTGGCTTTGCATGTCGTGGAGGGCTGAGGCGTCTAAATCACATCATCTAGCTACTGGCGTGCCTCAGGGCTCAGTGCTTGGACCACTTCTCTTCTCCATCTACATTTTCAAGAAATGGCTAAAGATGCAGCTTTTTCATCAAAACTTGACACATTAATACTAACACTTACTATTCTATCTGTATATCTTTTTATTATATATTTATTTATCAAAAAAAAAAAAAAACTAACTGTGACCAGACACAGCACTTATATATTGTTGTTGGTTTGATTGCTTCTATTATTCTCTTTTGTAAGCTGATTTGGACAAAAAGCGTCTGCTAAATAATTAAATATCAATGGTCAAAGACTCACTTTGTCTCGGAGCGTGACGTCGGCTCCTCTGTTGAGCAGAGCTCGGATCACGTCTATATGTCGGTGTTCTGCGGCCCAGATGACGGGCGTCCAGCCGCCGCTATCCTGAAACACAGAGCCGATGTCAAACACCTGCAGCTGCAACATGAGACGGACTGACGCGCTCAGAAACACACCTGTGCGTTCAGATCCACCTGTCCGGTGCTCAGTAACAGCATCACCACCTCCAGGTTCCCCAGTTTGGCAGCGTGATGCAGGCCTGTAGATCCGTCCTCCTCCTGAACACCAAACACACCACATTCAGCACTGAACGCCAGCAACGCTAAGGTCATGGGTTTGAGTCAGGCATGAACTGTCACATGCACACCTTGAAAGCAATGCAAGTGGCTTAAAAGCGTCTGCCAAATGCAAACATGGAAATGTAACTTCACACAAAACTAGATGATTTATATTTATTGTTTTCCACAACTAGGAGCAGGTGGCTTGGGATGTTTTAAGCAAGTGTGTGTGTGTGTGATTCTCACTGCATGATAGACGCAGGCTCCGCTCTGGATCAGGTATTTCACCACCTCCACATGATTGTTCACGATGGCCTCTAACAGAGGGGTCCGCAGGGTCTTGTCTTGGGCGTCCACCTTAGCGCCTGCCTAAAATCAAAGCATGGCACAAAAGCAGGAATTTTAATAAACATTTTCCTCAGATACAAACCGAGACAAGGCCAGTACTCAGAAAATAACAACAACAACAACATTTTTCTGCAGCAGGGTTTCCCAAATGTTTTTGTCATCCAATCCACTTTGAGCAAAAATATTGTCTTAAAGTCTTAAAGATTTTAAGTTAACATTTCAATAATTTAATAACATATTCACAGTAAACATTTCATATATTTTGTGTTTTATTTTGATTGTTTTTAATCATTGATTTTTAATTTGACTTTATTTTAGTAAGGGATTTATTTTAATTACTTTTATTTTAAAATTGTTTTTGTTTTGTTTTTTTTAGCATTTTTTATAATTTAATTTTTAGTAAGAGTTTTATTTTGCTCTCATTTAAAAATATTTAATTTTCCATTTTTATGATTCAATTAATTATTACTAATTTTATTTTGATTGTTTTTAATTATAAAACTATGTATTTTAATTTTGCATTTTATGTTTTAATTTTTAGTAAGGGTTTAATTTACTATTTACTATTTTGCTCTTATTTTAAAATGATTTAATTTTCCATTAAATCATTATTAACAATTATTTTATAATGATTCAATTAATTATTACAATTGTATTTTGATTGTTTTTATTTTAAAATGATTTAATTTACCATTTTTATGATTTAAATCATTATTAATCATTTTATTATGATTCAATTAATTTCTAATTTTATTTTGATTGTTTTTATTTTAAAATTCTGTATTTTAATTTATCAATTTTATGGTTTAATTCGATTGCTGTTTTTTTTGTATGAACATTTGTATGATTTATGTAACTTTTTTTTTTAATTGCATATCTTAATTTAGCATTTTAAAGATTTAATTTTTACTAAATATTGTTTTTATTTTAAAATTATGGATTTTAATTTTACAATTTCATTGTTTAATTTTTAGTAAGGCTTTTATTTTGATTGCTGTTTTTTTTAAGTATTTAATTTTCTATTTTTATGATTTACGTAATTATTATTATTTTTAATTACATATCTTAATTTAGCATTTTAAAAGATTTAATTTTTACTAAATATTGTTTTTATTTTATTTTTATTATGGCTTTTATTTTGATTGCTCTTATTTAATTTTCCATTTTTATGATTTAATTTATTATTATCTTTTTATTAACTCACAAACCCCAGTTTGGGAAACCCATATGATCCATATAATCACTATAAGCAGTGACCTCTAGCGTGCAGTGGATGTTCAGAAGTCACTGAAGTGTGGCAGTGGAGCTCACCTGTACGAGCAGGTAACAGACCTCCAGCAGACCTCTCTGGGCGGCCGCGTGAAGAGCGCAGCGTCGGTTCTGAGAGTCCGACTGATACGACGGGTCGATGCCCTCCACTGACAGAGACACAGAGAGAACATCAGATCTGATGCTGAGAAGCTGAACAGGTGTGAGACGTGAACACGAGAACACAGATACGTACTGAGCATGAGCAGAACTCGCTGAGCTTCACCCTGTTTGGCTGCGGGATACAGCTGACGGGGGTGAAACCGCAGCTTCTTCCTCCTGACCAACCGGAAAGAGCCAAACAGATCACATGACAATGACATCATTTTTAGCCTGAGTATGTTCAGAGTGGCATACTACCATACTGTTTTAGCATCAATTCTGCACAATATATTTTAATTTTGTATATTCATAATTTAATTAATTATTACTATTTTAAAATTGTGTATTTTTTTATGCATTTTTATAATTTCATTATTTTATATTGGTTGCTTTTATTTCAAAATTATGTACTATTTTTTTTTGATTGATTTTATATTAAAATGATGTATTTTAAATTTGCATTTTAATGATTTAGTTAATTATTACTATGTATTTTGATTGTTTTTATATTAAAATGTGTTTTTCACATTTCAATTGTATTTACTTTAATTGTATTTTTTATAAATTATTACAGTGTTTTATTTTGATTTATTTTAAAATTATGTATTTTAATTATGCAGTTTTATGATTTAAGTATTATTACTAAGTATTTGATTGTTTTATTTTAAAATTATGTATTTTAATTTTGCATGTTTATAATTTAATTCATTAAATATTTCATTTCAATAGTTTTTTTTATTAATTAATTTGCATGTTTATAATCTGATATTTTTATTTTAAAATTATGTATTTTAATTTTCTATGATTTAATTAATTATTACTATGTATTTGGATTGTTTTTATATTAAAATGTGTTTTAATTTTGCATGTTTATATTTTTAATTCACTATTAAGTATTTTATTTAAATTGTTTTTTAATTAATTAATGTGCATGTAATTCATTATCACTGTTTTATTTTGAATTTTTTTATCTTAAAATGATGTATTTAAATTTTGCATTTTTATCATTTAATTAATGATTACTAAGTATTTTAATTGGATTGTATTTATTTTAAAATGTTATTATTTAATTTAAAAGAATTTGAAATTATGTATTTGAATTTCTTCACTAATTTTTTGACTTATTATATAAACAATAAAAAAAAATTAAATAAATAAAATACATATTCATTATAAAATACATATTTATTTAATACCTATAATAAATATTTAATAAATATATTTATTTGATGTATGAATGTGGTCACCTCTCGGTGTCCTGTGTGAGAATGGCTCTCTGCAGCGCCGCCCTCCTGTCTCCAGGTGGAAGTGCGCTGGGACAGACTGGCTTCCCATTGGGTAGGACGAGCGACGGTCCCACGCTGTCCACCCCGCCGTCGCCCAGGGCGACCACATCCTCCTCCCCGCCCCCTCCTGGAGTGGCATTGGCCGGCTGAGGTTGGGGCTCCACCCCATTTCTTACATCTCCGCGACAGCGCATCCTCGCACTACATAAAACAGACATAGCAAAGCGAACAAACCTTTTTGTTTATTTGCAAAACTTAAATTTTAATCAGAGAACAAAAAGTAAAAAGATCATATTTATTAAAGAGGTCATATTAGTAAACTATTTTAACTCACTTGATTGGCTCTCCCATCTTCTTGTCGTTGTTCAGCGCCCGTGCTGTGGCGGCGAGGGCGGACGGGAGCAGGGAGGGTGTGGTGGTGGTGGACGAGGCGCTTGCAGTGACCACATTAGAGCCAGATGAGGGCGCTGCAGGAGGGATGGTGACCTCACGCGCCTCTGACGCATCCTCGCCGCAGTGAGGGCAAAACAGCAGGCCGACGCCCACTCCTCCACGGCTCCGCCCACCACCCAGCACAGACACGCAGCCGCGGTGGAACCGATGAGTAATACGAACGTCCGGACAACATTCCAGAAACGTTCCCTGTGCCGAAAAACATGAGGAGGAGGAGCTTTGAGCTTCATGTTAGACATTTTTTCCTAAAAATGGGGTTTTTGAGTTGATGAAAAGCTTAATTAAATCATAAAATGTAAGATTTAAAATAAATACATAATAAATTACTTATTAAAAGTTATTTATTTATTTAGTTACCTGTGGCATGTGACCATTAACAGACATGAGAGAACTGTGAACATGCAAATATGTTGTTAAATTACTGAAATAATAACTTAAAATCTCAGGAGAGCTTTAATTAAATATTTTCGGTTAAAGAGTTTTGGCTGACAAAAAACATTTGGGAATCCCTGAAATAAAGCTTTTAAAAAACAGTTAAAAGGATCATTTACAAAAAATAAAAAATAAAATAAAATAAAATATATATATATATAGAAAAATAAACAAATACATAAATATATATAAATAAAAAAAGTAGAAATAAATAATTATGTAAATAAATGGTTAAATCCAGAAATAAATGAATAAATATTTATTTTTTATTAAATATTTTGTGAAACACTACGAACTGTTGTTGTATGGAAAAATATTTTTATTTTAAAATTATATACTTTAATTTTGCATTTTTATAGTTTAATTTCTTAGTGTTTTATTTTGATTTCTTTTATTTTAAAATTGTGTATTTTATTTAGCATTTCTATTATTTAATTCCTGCTAAGTGTTGTTTTTATTTTAAAATGATGTATTTTAATTTTGCATTTTTATAACTTAATTAATTACTAAATAATTTAATAAGATTGTATTAACATTAAAATTGTTTACTTTAATTTTGCATGTTTATAGTTTAATTCATTATTATTATTTTATTTTTTATTGTTTTTAATTTGAAAAATATTAAAAAATATAAATTATTATGTATTTTAATTTTGCATATTTTATAACTTAATTATTACTAAGTATTTTAATTAGGTTGCATTTATTTTCAAATAAAATGTTAAAATGTTACATTTTTATAATTTAATTAATTATAATTGTACATTTATTTATTTATTTATTTATTTTTTTGTTAAATAACAACATGCAACATGAGGGTGAGTAAACAATAAGTTTCTCTTCTTCCTGTAAGACAACTGCCGTGTTCAGAGACACTCACAGAGAGGCAGAAGTATCCGCATCCGGGACAGCAGTGATGTTTGACCATGTGTGAGCGGTGCGTCTCACACAACACCATCAGAGACACGCGGCTGGAGGGACGCATGGTCTCCCCCTTCACGATCACACTGGTACAGCCCACCAGCTGAAACACACAGAGGACGGGACGACCCACAGCAGAGAGACGGGGGAGATCAGCTTTAGTTATATAAATCCCTCTGTGACGAACACTTGCAGAAGCAGGGCTCACCTCTCCGTTGATGCTCTCTATGGCCATACAGGTCCTGTTGGACCGAGCGCTGAATCCGTCCACGCGCGGCGCCTCCATCCGGCAGCTGCACAGAGGAAGCTCCTCCAGACGCTCCGTTTCTGCGTCACTGCCGTCTACACACACACAAATCAGCATATTAGAATGATTTCTGAAGGATCATGTGACTCTGAAGACTGGAGTAATGATGCTGAAAATTCAGCTTTGATCACAGGAATAAATTACACTTTACAATATATTACAGCTATTTTAAACTGTAATAATATTTCACAATTTTGACTGTATTTTTCATGTGAGCATGTGATGGTCACACACCTGCGTGTGGAGAGAGAGAGAGGCTGTCGGCTGCTGAGATGTCCAGAGAGTCCAGAGGAACCTCAGTGTAGTCGGCCGCTGCGGATTCACCTGTCAGACACACACACTGCTCACATCTACACACACCACCATCATCATCATCATCATCATCATCATCAGGTGTGTGTCTCACCTTTATCTGCCTGCGGCTCTCCAGCGGGGGGTTTGTCTCTCCCTTTACCCTTCCCTTGACGCTTCCATGGTGTCTCGTCTCTCTCTGCTCCTGCTTTCTTGTAAGAGGCGAGGGGCCGATCCGAGTCCGAGCTCTGAAACACACAACACACTCATCACACACACTCCAGTTTATCAGTTCACCAGCACACAACTGGTCATTTTGATATCAGCATCAGTTCATGCCGTTGCTTCTTCTGTCAGTTAATAAGTAAACAATGAGTAAACAATGGTATATCTATATATATTATATATACATATATACATACATACATACATACTGGAATTTCTAACTTCAAACTTCGATAACATGGGGATAAATATATTACTGCTGTAATACAATTGCTCTGTAAAAATAAAAAAAAAACTTAAGTATATTAATTATTTTAGGTTGCAGTAGTAAAATTACAATACTTATGCCTTGTTATCTTCATTAGCAAGAATGCAAGAACTATTTTTTAGTTAATTTTGTCTAAATATTGTGTAAAATGTTTAGAGTTCAAACATATTTTGACAAATTAATTATAACGACTATCCTTCCCAAAAAACAAATTTTTCCAGGCATTCAAAATGATTGGATAGGGATTTAATGTAATATTTTACACCAATTACACTTTTAATTAATTGCTAGACAATAAGGCTAAATTTATTAGTATTATTTTTTTTAATTTCCATTACTTTTTTAATTTTGTATAGTATATAAAAATACATAGTATTTTTTATATTATAAAAATATATAGACTTTTTATTTTCAATTTTCAAAACAATGTAATATTTTATTTTTAATTTTATTTTTAATTTCCATAACTTTTTTAATTTAAATAACAAATATATAATATATAATTATACAGACTTGCTTTTTATTTATTAGTATTTTTCTTTTTTAATTTCCATGACTTTTTAAGTTTCAATAAATAAATAATAATAAAAAAAAAAAAAATATATATATATATATATATATATATATATATATATATATATATATATATATATATAATATATATATAAAATTCAAGACTTACTTGTTTATTTTATTTTTAAAAATGGTATTTTTTTTAAAATGGCATTTTAATTTTTTAATTAACTTTTTAAATTTTAATAAAAACTAAATATTATATATATATGAGAGAGAGAGAGAGAGAGAGACTTCAATTTCCATAATTTTAATACAAAAAAATATAATGTATAAATATATAGACATACTTTTTTATTTTCAAAAAGTTTAATTTTTTTATTTTTAAAAATAATTTAAGGCCAAATTTATTAATATTTTCCTTTTTTAATTTCTATGAATTTTTTTAAGTTTCAATAAATATATAAATACATATTTATTTTTATACTTACCTTTTTAGTTTTCATTTATAAAACATTTAAATATTTAATCCTGCTTTCTAGATATTGCCATCGACCAATGAAAAAACAGTATCTGTGGAAATCTTTTCCGAACATCCTGAAATTGTATAAAAATAATATGCTCTTTCACTTAATTGGTTAGAAACACTCACATGATCAGACAGATGCCCCTCCTCCAGCGTCTCGTCTGCCATCCCATCATCTGACTGCAAAATAAAAGCACAAGTGTCTCAGATCTACAGCAGCCGTGAGTCTCTCTGAATCATGTGATCGCAGTGACGTGTTCACCTTGCTGTCGGAGTAGATCAGGTCGTCTCCAGAGTAACTGTTGTAGAGCAGGTGGAAATCTTCCTCATCGGCCTCCTCATCAAGATCCTCCAGCCAACCACTGTGATGCTCTTTAGTTGCCGTGGCAACTGGCTCCTCCTTCCCCATCGCTGGAGATGTGGTCATCGCTGAAGGCTGCGAAAAACAAACACCAAACTATATTATGATAAGCAGTGGGATCATAATAAAACATACAGTCAGGCCTCTAAATTCTGACTGGATGAGCTACAATAGTGAATACAAATCGACTATCCATATTGCTTAACATAGACTATTATTATTATTATTATTATTATTATTAATAATAATAACAAGAAAACATGAATTATTATTAAAATATTTATTTATTGAGCAATGCTATGTTATCATATTGCTATGATAAAAATACCAATAACAACAAATAATAACTATTATTATTTTATTTATTTATTGAACAATGCTATATGTTACCATATTGCTATGATAAAAACACAATAACAAAAATAAATAATAATAATAATAATAATAATTATTATTATTATTTATTTAACATATTTATTTAACATTAGTATCATATTGCCATTACCAGTATTTTCTAAAAACAACCAATTTCAGGCAATGTTTAATAAATTAATAATAAAAATAATAATAGCTATGATTATTAACAACAACAATTATTACTATTATTATTATTATTATTATTATTATAAAATTATTAATGTATTTATTTAATAAACACTGTTGTCTTTTATTGCTATGATGCTATGATTAAAATTAAAAATGATAATTGTTATTAATAATTAATGCAATGGTATCTTTTATCATATTGCTATAATAAAAGAAGATAATAGCAATAATAATAATTATTATTAATAATTTTGTTTATTTATTTATTGGTATCTTTATCATAGTGCAATTACCATAATTTTATAAAATCAACAATGCATTCCAGGCAATGTTCAATAATTAAAATAATAATAATTAGTTAATTAATTTATAATTAATTAATTTATTTATTAAACACTATTTTATCGTTGATAAAAGATTACTATAACAATCATTTAAAATAGTATTTTTGTTATTATTCTGCTTCACACTGTATTTAAGAACACAGTTAAACCATGCTAAAGTGCTGCACTGCGTCTAATGGTTTATTGCTTTATTTTAAAGCAGTCAGACACACATGACGTGTCGTTCCTCTCACCTCCGTCTGCGGCCTCTGCACTTTCTCTGGAGTTCCTGCAGGAGGCGCCGAGTCATCAGAGTCCAGACCCACCTTACGCTTCTTCACAGCTACAGAGAGAAAAACATGTAAACCTCAACTGCTCACACGCCCAAACGAATTATACAGAATATGATTACACAAGATTGATGACCTGAGTCTGCGTCTGTTTTCCCGCCGCTGATGGGTTTCTCAGGCGCAGCTTGTGCAATCGACTCGATAGACTTGATCTGCTCAGAAACACAGGAGAATCAGTTTCAGTACATCTGCTGACCTCACCGTGACTGTGTGCTCATAGCCAATGAAAGAACCTGTGGGAACGGAGGTCTGTTCATGGTCTTGCGCGCGCGGTGGACTTTAGCCGGAGGACTGGCTGAAGACAGAGATGAAGATGAGGAGGAGGACGAGGAGGAGGAGGAGGAGGAAGAGGAGGAAGAGGATGATGGAGCCGTCTTACTGCCAGGACCGCAGACGCTCATCTTAGCTCTGCCAGACGCCGGCGAAGAGAGGGACGAGGTGGAGGGGGACGCGCTTTTACCCCAGCTGACTGTGAGGAGACACACACACAACAAAATAACACAATCTTTTAGGGTTATGACAACTTATAATGAAATTATGTTTTTACCAACAAACTACACTGGAACTAATTTGCAGGAAAAACAGACATTTTTCAGTTGATTATTCATGAAAATGTATTTATGTGTATCAATTTAAAAAGTTACACACGTCCATAGTGGATAAAAATGTCCGTGTCTAAAAAAATGTCATAAAAACTTTAAGTTTGGGAGCACAGACTTAAATTTAGATTATTGTTGAAGTAAAAAAACGTTTAAAAAGTGAATCCAAAAAAAGTTATAGAGGTTTAAGTTTATGAACATTATTTTATATAAAATATATATTTTATGAAACATGTTGAACCCTAAAACTGCTAGAAAAAATCTAAGCAAGTTCCAAATTTCAGGTTGATATCTCAAAAAATGAGCTTTCAGTAAGATTGTTTGGATGCAGTACCACATTTTCTCCATTAGATGCCAGTAAAACTCAACTGGTGCACACAGTGGTTGAATTTGTGATTTGCAGTAGTTTTTCTCTCAAAACTATTACTTTTTTTTTTTATTACACACATATAAACCACACTCTCACATCCACACCAACACACCCACACAATTATAGCTGCATAATTTATCAAATTGGCTTAATAATATGCAGAGGCAGAAAACAGGAATAAATTATTAATAAGTATTTGCTTTATAGGCTAAATCTGAGAATATGGCACCATCTGGTAAAAAAAAATATTATATATATATAGAGAGAGAGAGAGAGAGAGAGAGAGTAAATTTTACATTTTGAAGCCTTGCCAACAGAATGAAAGCATATTAACAAATGTCCCTGGGGTTAAAAATTGCAATTTCAATGGAGACATTTTCGTCCTTAAAGTCCTGATATTAACTATTTTGTGTTACTAGTGTAAAATGGATTAAAGGAAATGGGGGTGAAATAGTCAAATTCCTGTGTATAAAAATACACACCTGTGCCTAAGTTTATGTAGTTGGCATTAACACAGGCAAAATGAGCAAAAAACAAAACTGAAAAAGGCAAAAATGTTGAATAGTTTCAACATAATTCACTAGAGGTGGGAATCACCTCATGGTACCATATTATCACAATACTTAACCAACGATATATTACTGTGATTTTACACATTTTGCGATTTGCCGAGTATTGCGATAACATATTGCGATATATTACCATTTTTCAACTGCAAATGCCCCAAAAGAAAACTTTGTCCACTTATATTTTTGTCTGTTCAATTCACATTTTCATATGCATCTCCTTCATTCCTTCCTTGTTCAATATTACCACAGAAACTTGAGTTTAAATTACACACAATATTAAGTTGATCAACATTATATCAATAGAACTCATCAAAACAAGGTTGCAACTTAAAAGGTTTAATTAATATCAATAAATTAATTTTATTTTTTTTATCATGCAACCATGAATTTAATAAAGTTGTGGCTTTTTAGAGTGTAAAAAAAATAAATAAATACATTTTTTTTGTTTTTTACTATTTACATTTACAACATATGTGACCCTGGACCACAAAACCAGTCGTACAGGTATATTTGTAACAATAGCCAACAATACACTGTATGGGTTTCATGAAGATATTTTGTAAATTTCCTACCGTAAACATATAAAAAAATATATTTTTGTGAGTGGATATGCATTGCTAAAGACTTCATTTGGACAACTTTAAAGGTGATTTTCTCAATATTTTCATTTTTTGCACCCTCAGATTCCAGATTTTCAAATAGTTGTATCTCAGCAAAATATTGTCCTATCCTAACAAACTATACATCAATGGAAAGATTATTTATTCCAGGGTCACATATATATTTTTTTCATACTTTGGCATAAAATTATTATGCTGCCAATAAAAACTGAATGATAAAACTAAAACATTAGAGCAGTAGTTTCAGAGCTCTAGACTGTGCTGTAAAGCAGCACCTGTGATCAGTGTTGCCAAGTCTGTGGTTTTCCCGCAGAACCGTGCAACTTTAACACTGTTGCCACGGGTTGTTTTTCATGTCCGCGGATTGAAGCGACCCAAAATAACATGATATTTAGCCCGTGGAATGCAAATCTTACAAGGGAAACCACACCAAAAACGTGGATTTTACCCCGCAGAATGTGATTTTTACCGGGGGACCCCCCTGAAACTCGATTGGGATAGTTTTGAGTAGCAATTGGGCGGGTTTTGTTGTGAAAATCTGGCAACCCTGCCTGTGACTCACCTACGAAGGTTTTAGTGGACGCGGAGGGCCGTCCATCATCCTGACGTCCCGTCAGATCCTCCATCTGTTTTCCCTTTACAGGTGAAATCGGCTCCGCTAACATGACAAAAACATCACAATTAGAACAATACAGATTAATAGAGAAGCACAGATCCAGAAATTTAGATTATTATAATAAATCTAAACAATTTCAAATGCTTCAGTCTTGAATTTTACATGCTTCAAGTGAAATCAGGTATAAAAATGTGATAATGTGCAGTATTAATGATAGAAAAACCTGCAATCTTATTGTATTTCTCATATAAAGCCAACCTAATCAGGCTGATGCTGATAATTTAATAAAAACTGTTATTGATGGTAATACCAAAATAATATTAAAGGGATAGTTCACCCAACAAACACACACACAAAAAAGATATTTGTTTGGACCCCATTGACTTCCATAGTATTTTAGCCAATACAATGGAAGTGAATGGGGACCAACAACTGCTCGGTTACAGACATTCTTCAAAATATCTTTTTTTTGCATGTGTGTTCAGCAAACTCATACAGATTTTTCATTTTTATGGGGAACTATCCCTTTAATGTCCTATGTTATACACCTGTACAGTTGTGCATTAAAATGAAATAACATCAGAACATTTTAATGAACTTTAGCACAGATCCAGATGAGTTTGTGAAACCTGTCTGAAGCCCTGCTTTCTAATCAAACTAATGCTAATACAGAAAAAGAGTGGCCAGTCACTGATTTCTCCTGTGCATCTCTACTAATTAAACATTAATATGAAAGAGTGACACCCTCACCTTCATGTTTGGATTGAGGAGAAGAGCTCTCATCTGATGGAGTCTGGAGCAATATAGTCAAAAACATTCAGTTAATATGACTTATAGTCCATAAACACACTAAAATATGATCAACACAGACGGTTTACAAAAACCTGCTGTTGTAATCAATAGCGACAAATAAACTCAAGTTCTAAAGAGGAAACTTGGTCAACTTAAATAAATATGAAGTGACAGCAAAATATTTACCAATGTTTTATTTGCATTAAACTGATAATCAGAGGTCATAAACTTCACATGCTTAATATTTTAGCAGCACCAATCAGCTAACACCGTAACGCGTTTATTGGTTTAAACAGCAGCTGACTGGAACAATGCAAATATGCAATTAATCAGAAAAGCCGCATAACTTGTGCATGTTACAGTGATGAACTGAACACTACATGCTGCAACACCAGCAGCATGTGAAAACCATTGAATGAAAGCGTCGTTATATCCTCCATTAGGGAATACACATTCATAACGCAACCTTAAACATGCAGATGCACGGCTGTAATTAAGCATGCACGTGTAAATGTGTGTTTTATTGTGTGTTGTGTTTCTCACCTCGAGCGCGCGCTCAGCTGCCGACATGTTGCCGGATGCGCTTGAGGGGAACCGCAGCGCGCGCACCCGCCACTTTCGCTAACATAAAAGTCTGCTTCATTCATACAAATACTACTCGTGTATTGTTTATAAATGACATTGCGTATTGTTTGTCGTTTCTATAAAGTGTTATCGCAAGAAACGTCGGAGAAAAAAAGTTTATTAAACAACGAACACGTTTAAATAAAATGAATGTATTCGTGAGACACTTTTACACACGTTTACAACGCCTAAAAATGTACAAATCTAGGTTTGCTGTTTTATTATTTTTGAAGCGTTTCCGACAGAGACTTTTATTTTATAATATTCCAGAGCGGAAGTGCTCAGTCGGACTGTGTTGGGTGTGTGACGCCAGTGCCGAAACTTCCTGGTTGTCGCGCCTCACCTGACGAAACGAGCAATATTTTACACAAAAACACAATCGTTTTGCTCATATATGCAACACATAAACATTACATCACTACATCAAATGATCTGTGTGTTAGTGGAAAGAGAATTCGTCATTTAAAGCTCAGTCGCGCGCTGCTGGAGGAGCCACAGACCTCGGTGAGTGTGTGTGTAATGTGTGATAGTTTGTGTATCACTGTTTTCTTTTAATGGCTAAGCATTTTATCCACAAATGTAGATTATTTTTCAGGTCTCCCCTCGGATTGTAGTTTTCAAGAATAATTTGGTACGATATCTAACATGTCTGTCAAAAATTAAGTAAAAACACAGGGATTTTGTTGGATTTCGGTTATAAATATAACTTATGTTAACATTTTATATATTTTATATATATTTATTATACACTACCGGTCAAAAGTTTGGAAACATTACTATTTTTATTGTTTTTGAACGAAGTCTCAATTAAGGCTGCATTTATTTCATAATAAATACAGAAAAAACAATAATATTGTGAAATATTATTACAATTTAAAATGATGGTTTTCTATTTTAATATACTTTAAAATATAATTTATTTCTGTGATGCAAAGCTGAATTTTCAGCATCATTACTCCAGTCTTCAGTGTCACATGATCCTTCAGAAATCATTCTAGTATGATGATTTATTATCAATGTTGGAAACAGTTGTGCTGCTTAATATTTTTTTGGAACCCGTGATACTTTTTCAGGATTCAATGACAAATAAAAGGTTAAAAAGAACAGCATTTATTCAAAATATAAATCTTTTCTAAAAATATAAATCTTTACTATCACTTTTTAGCAATTTAACACATCCGAGCTGAATAAAAGTATTAATTTCTTTCAAAAAAAAAAAAAAAAAAATGACTGACCCCAAACTTTTGAATGGTAGTGTATGTTGTTACAAAATATTTCTATTTTAAATAAATGCTGATATTTTTTAACTTTTTATTCATCAAAGAATCCTTAAAAAGTATCACAGGTTATAAAATAATATTAAGCAGCACAACTGTTTCCAACATTGAAAATAAATCATCATATTAGAATGATTTCTGAAGGATCATGTGACACTGAAGACTGGAGTAATGATGCTGAAAATTCAGCTTTGATCACAGAAATAAATTATATTTTAAAGTATATTAAAATAGAAAACCATCATTTTAAAATGTAATAATATTTCACAATATTATTGTTTTTTCTGTATTTATTATGAAATAAATGCAGCCTTAATGAGCATAAGAGACTTTTTTTCCAAACTTTTGACCTGTGTGTGTGTGTGTGTGTGTGTATGTATGTATATATATATATATATATATATATATATATATATATATATATATATATATATATATATATATATATATATATATATTAGTATGAAATGGAAGTTAAGATCATCTTTTCTTCTTTATTGTGCCGTATATCTGAGTTAAACGGCTTCTCAAACAAGAACAAATGTTGGGCGGAGCTTGATTTTGTCTGTGGGGATGTGATTGGCTAGTTGGATGGTTGTGGTTTGCGATTGGTGGATCTCATGTGAGTGACAGGTTGCCCCACCCTCGTCATCAGAAAAGAGAAGAGAGGGGAAGATATTCTGATTCAAAATTACCAGGAACATGAATTTAAAACGATAATGATGTGCGCAGATAAATCATTTAGAATAAACACAACAATATTCCATTTAAAATATTTTCCATTTTTATTTCATAGCTTTTCTGAATAGTCATTATGTATTTTAGATTTGCTGGGACTGCATCCTCTGCTTTCAAATGACTGATGACGATCACATGAACGAAATATTGTAATAAAAACTGTGTTTGAAAGTTGATTTCAGAAGGTCATGGGTTAAATTCTCAGAGAAAGCATGAACTGATCAAATGTAGACCTTAAATGTAAGGGTTAGTTCACCTAAAAATGAAAACTATCCCATGATTTACTCACCCTCAAGCCATCCTAGGTGTATAAGACCATCTTCTTTCAGACGAACACAATCGGAGATATATTAAAAATATCCTGGCTCTTCCAAGCTTTATAATGGGAGTGAATGGGGGCCGAGATTTTGAAGCCCCCAAAAAAGCGCACCCATCCATCATAAAAGTAATCCATTCGGGGTTAATAAAGGCCGTCTGAGGTGAATCAATGGGTTTTTGTAAAAAAAATATCTATATTTAAAACTTTATAAACTATAATAATTGGCTTCCGACAGCGGTGTGGATTATTTTTATGATGGATGGATGCACTTTTTTGGGCTTCAAAATCTCGGCCCCCATTAACTCCCATTATAAAGCTTGGAGGAGCAATGATATTTTTTAATATAACTCTGATTGTGTTCATCTGAAAGAAGATGACTTGAGTAAATCATGGGATAATTTTCATTTAATTTTCATTTCCCTTTAAATGCAAAGTAAGTTTTTCATGTTTGTCTTTTTGTCTCTCTGAAGGAGGATGTGGGTGCTTCCCGTTGGGAAGGATGAAGAGTTCCCCAGCTAACCGCAGTCGGGACATCGAGCGGCAGGCCGGATATCTGCGCCCGGAGCACTGCACCCCGCCCCCTCCGCGCTCCCACTCCGCCGGCGACATGTGGTTCATCCGGGACGGCTGCGGCATCGTGTGCGGCGTGATCACGTGGCTGCTGGTGTTCTACGCCGAGTTCGTGGTCGTGTTCGTAATGCTGCTGCCGGCGAAGAATGTGGTGTACAGCTTAATTAACGGCGCCGTGTTTAACGGGCTGGCCTTCCTCGCGCTGGCGTCGCATTTCAGAGCCATGTGCACCGACCCGGTGAGGGATGCACACACACACACACACACACACACACACACCAATCCTGATCAGGAGCGATGCGACACGTATCCAGGCCCGTTCACACCAGGAACGATAACTATAACAACAACCATACAATTTTAATAATTACTCTATCTCTGAGAATAGTGAAGCCCACAACTTTCAGAATGATTATTTTCCAGATAATGAAGGATAAAAACATTGACAGCCAATAAGAATCCTTTCAGCTTTAAAAAAACATTTAAAGTGGCAGCGCACATTTACAATAAACAGAACGTCATCATCCATCGGTCTAAAGGTCGATATAGCTATAAATAGAACTTTATCATCTGCTGGTTTGCAAATGATAAGGATGCTAATATAGTTCTTGTTCTTGGTGTGGACAGCCGTTGAACTCATGTTTCTGTCCTGACGTGACAGAATTGCAGGCAATTGGAGCATACTTTGTTTATAGGTGAAGTATGTCATTTCTTTGCCTTTTGTGTAACTAAATGAATTAGCAAAAATAATGCAGAATTAAAACATTCCCCTCTTCTGTGATAACCCCGCCCTGAACTCATGTGATTGGTTGAATCCTGCTTAGTGACTCAGACAAACAGATCAACGCTTTGAAAGCATCAAACAACCAATGACTGACTTACAGTGACACTGAACATGAAACAGACACTCCACGAATTTGGAGAAAAAATCTAATTGTGATTTTTAATTAAAGGGTTAGTTCACCAAAAAATGAAAATAATGTCATTAATTACTCACCCTCATATCGTTCCACACCCGTAAGACCTTCGTTAATCTTCAGAACACAAATTAAGATATTTTTGATGAAATCCGATGGCTCCGTGAGGCCTGCATAGGGAGCAATGACATTTCCTCTCTCAAGATCCATTAATGCACTAAAAACATATTTAAATCAGTTCATGTGAGTACAGTGGTTCAATATTAATATTATAAAGCCACGAGAATATTTTTGGTGCGCCAAAAAAACAAAATAAAGATTTATTTAGTGATGGCCGATTTCAAAACACTGCTTCATGAAGCATCGGAGCATAATGAATCGGTGTATCGAATCATGATTCGGATCATGCGTCAAACCCACCAAACTGCTGAAATCACGTGACTTTGGCGCTCCGAACCGCTGATTCGACATAAAAGATTCATAACGCTCCGAAGCTTCCTGAAGCAGTGTTTTGAAATCGGCCATCACTAAATAAATCTTTATTTTGTTTTTTTGGCGCACCAAAAATATTCTCGTGGCTTTATAATATTAATATTGAACCACTGTACTCACATGAACTGATTTAAATATGTGTTTTTAGTACATTAATGGATCTTGAGAGAGGAAATGTCATTGCTGGCTTTGAAGGCCTCACAGAGCCATCGGATTTCATCAAAAATATCTTAATTTGTGTTCTGAAGATGAACGAAGGTCTTACGGGTGTGGAACGACATGAGGGTGAGTAATTAATGACATTATTTTCATTTTTGGGTGAACTAACCCTTTAACCCTTTAATACTTTAATTATTAAATTAAAAAAAGATCCAGGTTTGCTGTGCTTGTTTGTGGGGCTGCACAATTTGGCTCAAAAGTTTCTGATTACAGTACTAATGTTGTATCAGTTAATGATAAATGGTTCCGACTCTGAGGTTTTGACTCTTTCCTCTTCCTGTGGTCTCAGGGAGCCGTTCCAAAGGGAAACGCCACTAAGGAGTTCATCGAGAGTCTGCAGCTCAAGCCTGGACAGGTGGTGTACAAATGTCCCAAATGCTGCAGCATCAAACCTGATCGAGCGCATCACTGCAGGTGACAGCACACACACACACACACACACACACACACACACACACACACACACACACACACACACACACACACACACACAGTATCAAGAGCTAAATGATGAAACCTCGACTGTGACCTTAAATTAAGAGATAGTTTCCTGAAAGAGTGTGTGTTTGCTCCGTCTAGTGTGTGTAAACGCTGCATCAAGAAGATGGACCATCACTGCCCCTGGGTCAACAACTGTGTGGGAGAGAACAACCAAAAATACTTTGTGCTTTTCACTGTGAGTTTCATCACAACTACTCACAAAACACACACATTCAAATAATTATATACTTCAAAACTTCAGTATTTGGTACCAATACCAGTACAATTTTGAAGTTTTCAGTACCAGAGCAAAAACTGTTGAATTAAGTACTTTAATGTCCCATTTTGTCTCGTCCGTTAGTTATTACTGTCGATCATTGCAGTTTCTTATAATAAGTAATCCGTACTGTTTCCTGTCTCTTCTCCAGATGTACATTGCTTTGATTTCCCTTCATGCTCTCATGATGGTGGCTTTACATTTTGTCTTCTGTTTTGAAGAAGACTGGACAAGTAAGTGTTTGTGTTTGCATCACAGCCTGGGTTTTATTTGCTTCTAAATGATTGGCTGCTCATGTTGTAACGGAGCTCTCCGATTAGTCCTGCATTGATCGTTCCTGTTTCCTGTCCTCAGAGTGCAGTTCCCTTCATGTTCATGATGGTGGCTTCTCTCTGTTTTGAAGAAGACTGGACGGTGTTTGTGTTTGCGCCTGGGTTTTATTTGCTTCTAAATGATTGGCCGTCATCCTCCTCATCCTCCTGTGCTTTGAGGCTCTGCTCTTCCTCATTTTCACCGCTGTGATGTTCGGGACACAGGTGCACTCCATCTGCAACGACGAGACCGTAAGTGACGCTTATCCTACATATCACCTTTCATGTAGAGTGTAATAGAGCTGTTTGTGAGTGTAAAAGGTCTGCAATGTTTCAAAGAGTGCAGATAAATGGAGAATGAATCAATTCTGAACTGAAATGAGTCGTCAGTAATTCCTCTCTCACTTCCTGCTGAACCTACGTAGGTTTGTAACTAATTTGCATAATGCCCGCCTCTGGTCTTCAATGGCTGAACAGCATCTGCTTTGCCCCGCCCTCAATCATTGTAGTTTTTTCTGAGACTGGAAGAGTTTGGTTTGTGTTCCTGCCAAAGCAGATCCACTTTGATGAGGTTGATCCGGTAAAACCCACGCCATCGTTACTGTCCGCATCACTGTTTCTAGTACTCAAGAAGAGCTGAAATTCAGATATGGTAATAATGAGTGTTTTGTTTTCCAACACGAGCTGTAATCAGTCGACCAATCACAGCAGACTGGGCCATCTGACCAATCAGAGCAGAGGAGGATTTAGGAAAGGAGGGGTTTAGAGAATCATTTATCAAACCGTTTCAGACACTGAGAGAAAAGAGCTGATGCTGCAATGCATATTATCAGAAAACAAGTGTTTTTTGACCTTTGATGCATGTAAACCTGCTGTAGAAGATGCCAAAACAAAATTAGGACCTTTAAAATAGCATAATAGGGGCACTTTGAACCATAAAAAACATTTTTGTTACTTGAAATAAAATAAATGTTAATTGAAATTAAATGAAATAAAATAACTTGTTTTATTTCAGTTTGTTGCCAAGATAATATTTCTAATTCTCATTTTAAGTTCTAAAATTACTAAAGCTAAAACTAAAATAAAATTAATAAAAACTATAGACATATAGTGTAAAAATGACAAACAAAAAATAAAAGACTTTAAAATTTTAAAATGAAAATAAATAAATAAATAAATAAATAAAACTATAATATTATATTAATGATAGTTAAATAACTGCTTAATTACATTTTGTGAAATTTAAGCATTTATTATAGTATTTTAATTAGTTTTAATTTTTTTATTTCTGTTTTCATTTTAATTACAATTAAAGTTTTTTTTTTTTTTTTCATTTTTACTGTTTTTTTATGTCTATAGTTTTTTTTTTTTTTTTTTTTTTTTTTTAGTTTTAGATACTTTAGTACATTAAGTTAAACTAAATGAAAATAAGAAATGTTTACTTGGCAAATAACTAAAACAAATTTTTTTTTAAATATTTTATTTCAGGTTTTATTTGATTTAAAGTAACAAAAATTTGCTTGAATTTTACCTGAATTTTTGATAAAATCAGAGCAGTTTTTAACCCCTTTTCTGATGTGACCAATCATCTCGTTGAATTGATTTTTTTTATCTTACACTTTTCAAGATCCACAAATCTCATTTTATTAATTTGTGAATATGACACCGATATCAGTCCATGTGTGAAGGGTTCGTCTTCTTTGTTCTCCTGTGCAGCTGGAGAAATCATTTAGATTGAAACTGAACATAGAAATCATCAAATCAAACACTTTTCTGAGAATATGAATCTCTCTGTTCGCAGGGAATCGAGCAGCTGAAGAAAGAAGAGCGACGATGGGCCAAAAGGTCGAAGTGGATGAACATGAAGGTGGTGTTCGGTCACCCGTTCTCTCTAGCCTGGCTCAGTCCGTTTGCCACGCCGGATCAGGGGAAGGCCAATCTCTACCAGTACGTGGTCTGAGACGGCGAGCCGTCGAGCGCGACCTCCCCCTTCTGTCTCTCCACAAACATCTTTTTGCTTTTTACCTCTGTTTCTGAAAGATCTGACAGCACAGAAACTCTCGCCACACAGTTCTAGTGGCTTCTTTACGTTCATAGAGTAATACTGACGTCCTGAGCACCGCCGGCCCAACCTGCACTGTTATCACACTGTGAACGCTGTGATCTAGATCATGTTTTTGTGATGAATTTGATTCTGTAGCCGTTTGAATATGAGCTGATGAGATTTTAGAGGCCTTGACCATGAAACTTACTAACCATCACCAGCCGTGGCAAATAACTGAAGTGTTTCTCGTTGATGTGATGACAGATTTTTTGTTTGATTGACAGAGGCCTTTATATTCGCTGGTTAATTAAGAAATGCCTTTTCTTTTGGAGACCGTTCGCTCATGTTGTTCGCAAGCCTTAGAAACTAACGTGTATTAGGAATCTAATGTTGCCAAATCTTATTCCATTATCTCCAATGCCCAACGTAATTTCTTTCTTGATCGAAACAAGTTCATCACTCGCATAACACTAATGAAAACATGTCCGGCTCTTATTCCACATCAAAATCCTGTAATACAGTCGTTTTTACTGAATTGCATTTAAAAAAATCAGTATATTATAAAAATATATATTATATTAAAGTATATTAAAAAAAAAGTATGTATATTATATTATATTAAAAATATATACAATTTATTTGTAATATTTTTTTTGCACTACAGTAATTATACATTTTCATTAATCATCTTGAAAATGATGTCATTTAATTTTGCCTGATGTTTCTTAATACTAAACATAATTTCTTAATTTTTTCGGGTCATATTCCACAGCAAAATCCTTTTTTCTTTTTGCATCTTGACATTAAATACATTTAACCCTCAGATTTACAGATTTTTTTTTTGTAATTCTCATTCTCTGGTGATTCTTCTTTCTAATTTTTACTAAATTGCATTATAAAGTCAGCAAATATGCATACAATAAATGCTAAAATTATGTATATAAATATACATGCATATATACATTTATTAAAAAATATTTACAATTTATTTTTAATAATTTTTTGCATTACATTAATTATACATTTTCATATTTAAAATTATGTCAGTTCCTGATGCTAAACTTAATTTCTTTATTTTTTCTGTTGATTTTGGGGTGAAATATGACAATTTTTGACTGGTTCGTTGGGTTAATGTAATTTCCTCACGAATGCAGTATCTCATTATTGCTGTAGAAATATATTTTGTGGCTATAATACGACGTTTGCAATACTTCCAGCCATTCTCCAGACGGTTTTCACTGTCTTCAGGCGGTGGTGCTCATGGATTCCTTTACATTTTGGTGTCACTACAGTATTTGAGCGTGAGCTTGATCTTCCTGAATCTAATCGAGTGACTCCAGACGTCCCTCAGGTTCACATGATGATATATCAATCCTGCTTCTCTTCCAAATCCAGCTCAGACCATCAGATATTCATCTTGTCTTCATGATCTGCAGCCTCGAACGCTTTTAAACAAGAGACTGACGACTGTAGACGCCCCTGAGATCTGATCAGGGCTGTCTCTGTCTTATCCTTGAGCACAATTATGTCAGGTTTGAAGCCTCACTTTGCTGCTTACGACTGAAAGTTGATTGGATTTGAATGCATTGACGTGTTGGATGGCTTCGCGGGTGGATCAGTATTTCCTGTCTGCTCGCGGGTTTCTACGGGTCGTTAACGTTCAGTCTTCATAATCACTGCTGTTCAACGATTGCCATTTCTGTTTCTGTTTTCTTTGCACTTTCTTTTCTTTTGCCTGTTTTCAATTTATTCTGTCTTTTTTTTTTTTTTTTTTTTTTTTTAAATCTGTGCTTTATGTTGTGCATGTATTTTAAATATATCAATATCTTAATGCAGTTTTGGGTGTTTCGGGTTGCTTTCACTTTGAAAGTCAATTCAATAAATTTCTCTTTCTGTTGTTTTTTCATTGCTGTTCGTCTTTTTGGTTATTTCTGAGCAGTGTTGGGGTATCACATTACAAGTACTGTGCATTAAGTAATCAGATTACTTTGACGTAATGAGTAAAGTAGTGCATTACTTGACACAATATTTGAGCATTGAAGTAATGCATGTTACTTTTTAGTTCAATTGTTTTACTAAACTACCTAATTAAATAGGAACAGGTAAAATGTACAAAAGTTACAAAACACATTACTTTCAACTTTCAATAAACAGATAATATAACCTGTAATCGATCTTTTGTATGGCCTTCATAGCTCTAGGGTCAGGAAAAATCCCAAGTACTCAGAATATAATAGTCATTCCGTGTCAAATCAAATACATTTCGGAAACTTCCCTGGTTCAAATTTTTGATTTTGTTAATATTTTTTCTGTAGAAAGACCAACATGAATAGTGATGAAAGCCAAAATATTAAATGTCACAGATGTATATTTACTGAGTGATCCACTATTTTGTAGAGTGGGATCCAAATGACTATTTTTACCAAGCCAAATTAGAGGGGCGTAAAAATGACTTTAGAAAGATGGCAGCATCATTATTTTATTCTTTCACAAAGATTGGTAAATCTATTAGTAAAAACTGTTGACTTTAGCAATCTTTGTTGCATTATTTGCCAACGGTGACTGTTCAAAAATGGCAAAAAAGCACTTTTGTGTTTTTTGCCTCAAGTTTGCATGCCTGTACACAAGAAGTATTAAAGATATCTTCATGTCCTTTTAGATTCTGGTTCTTAACAAACTTTCCTTTTGGTATCTTCATTTTAAAGGCCCTTGATGGTTCAATCCCAGAGATATGGAGATCTTAATGTGGCTCCATTAGTAAATTGGTAAATTGTACACATTTTCAGTGGTCAAAAACCAAATATGGGTCACTTTACATACAGCTGATACTTTTAAAGAGGAATATCTGAAGAACAAATAATGTTGAAACTAGAAATGTATCTTGATTTTCTATCAACTCAATTGCATTGAACATGCCTGTCTGAGTGCCATAAATGCTCCTTTTCCAAAGTTTGCATGCCTGTAACTCTAAAAGTATTCAAGATATCTTAAAATCCTTCTAGATTCTCATTCTTAATAAAATTTTCTTTCGAAATCTTCATTTTCAAGGCCCTATATAGTTCAGTTCCATAGATATGGGGATCTCAAATCGGTTCCATGTTCAAAATGTTGAATTTTCCCCTATTTTCAGTGATTGAAAAACAATTCACTTTGCACACAGCTGATATTCATTGCATTTAAAGATGAATGTCTGAAGAATAAATAATGTTTAAACTAGAAATGTATCTTGTTTCCCTCTATCAAAACAATTGCATAAAAATAACTCTCTGAGTGCCAAAAATCCACTGAAAATGGCTCAGTGGAGGAACATTAACTTGCTCTCGAAAGTGTGTTTATAAGAATCTAAACAATCTGAAGCTACCAAGAGTTCAAATACGCAGTATCGTAACTACACATCCCTACCATATAGGGCCTTAAAAATAAAGATTTCAAAGGAAAAGTTTATTAAGAATGAGAATCTAGAAGGATATTAAGGTTTCTTGAATACTTTTAGAGTCACAGGCATGCAAACTTTGGAAAAGGAGCATTTATGGCACTCAGACATTGTCTCAGTCGATTTGTTTGCTAAACTAAAGAAGTCATTTAGCATCGCTGAGAGGTTAAAAGGAATTGGATTGACGGCCGTGCGAGAGACGTCATTGTGTTATACCCGCCCAGAGCCATAGAAAGAGCTCTGTACCCGCCAATAGCAAGCAAGGTGGATAAGCCAGTCTGTGATTGGTTCCCGCAAAAGTGTAACAGATGCAGCAGAAATGAATGTACGGGTTTCCAGACTGAGTTGCCGGGCGAAATCAAATCGCCTGCAGATCAGGCTGGGTTTACCCAGTCTAACTCAGACATGTATGTCCTATGCAATTGAGCTGAGAGAGAGAGAAAAAAATAGATACATTTCTAGTTTTAACATTATTTGTTCTTCAGATATTCCTCTTCAAAAGAAAAAAGTATCTGCTGTATAAGTGACCCACATTTGGTTTTTGACCACAGGCACAAACATCAGTATATTAAAGGGATAGTTCACCCAAAAATAAAAATTTGATGTTTATCTGCTTACCCCCAGCGCATCCAAGATGTAGGTGACTTTGTTTCTTCAGTAGAACACAAATGATGATTTTTAACTCCAACCGTTGCCGTCTGTTAGTGGTATAATGCATGTCAGCGGAAACTTGGACTATAAGAGTAAATAAAACACGACAGACAAATCCAAATTAAACCCTGCGGCTCGTGACGACACATTGATGTCTTAAGACACGAAACGATCGTTTGTGCGAGAAACCGAACAGTATTTATATCATTTTTTACCTCTAATGCACCACTTTGTCCAACGGCATTCATCACTCGATTCGTGAGGTCTGATCGCGCTCTGACAGCGGCAGTGATGTCTAGCTCTCATTGAAGTATATGCGCGAGACATCAATGCCGCTGTCAGAGCAATGTGTCATTTTTGGGTGAACTATCCCTTTAACTTTCCCCAACACTGTTTATGAGGAAAAAAATCCCCACACATCTACAGATTCAAACTTCTAAAATGATTTTACACCATTTTCAGAAATCATTTCAGCTCAGAAACGCAGTGTTTTCTGTACACATACAAAGAAAGAATCAGTACAAAACACTTTATAGCATTTTAATGATTCACTATTGTAGTATAGTTTCATTTAAATGAGTTTACAGACCTCTAGTTTGTCCATTAAATAATAAAACTATTTACACATTTATAAATGTGGCCTTATTTGTATACAGTGACCGGAACACAAACAGACGCTACATGAGTGAGAGACAGATCTTATTATTACAAGATGGTTGAGTTATGTTCATTTATCAAAGATTTACACACAGGCCTCAGTGCACAATATTTACTCATTTGGTCCCCAATGATACAGTATCTAATGCCAAATATGACGATAATGACACAGAAGGAATGCCCACATATAAGGCAAATTATTCATACTTTAACAATTTATATTTCGCATCTCAAATACTACATGCTATATGGTAACAACCATTATTAAAGTGTACATTTAGTGTCACTTTGGCCTTGATTCAGCATTAACTGATTAACAATTATTAGTCTGTTAGCATTATTATAACTAGGGGTGTCAATTATTTGCTCTGACAACAATGCAATCCTAATATTGACTTACTAAATGAAGTGAAATTTTGATTTGAATGTGGTATTTTTTCCATGATTATACCCTTTTCAGTTGATTATAATGGATGCATTGAATGTTCATCATCAGAAACACCCCTAATTATAACCATACGAAACATTAATGTGCTCATCGTTACAATTATATATTAATAATTAAACACAGCAGGACGGATGTTCTCAACATTAAACACAGAAACGGCATCACATTGCCAGGGACTTTATAACGTCACATTATGTTGGCTTCAGGAAGCGTTGGACGTGTATAACGCATTCGGTCCATGTTCATTTGATTAAGATCTACCATGTTTAGCTGCTCTACGAGTGTCTGGGTGCATGCGGCCGACCGAGACCACAGGAAGAACTAGAGGAATTCACAGGAAGTACAAGACCTCGACCTGGTCCTTCAGTCCCCTAATAATCACACACATCTGCTGAAACTGCTTCAGTGTCCTGGAAGATCCACAGAAACCAGCTTAAGGTGGTTTGCTTTCTTAATACATGCTACTGATCTCATTAATCTTCAAGTCAATAATCTTGCTTCACTTGGAAATATATGTGATTACAAAGGTCAAATAGCAAGCATGACTAGTTGTTTTCCAGCATTGCATCATCCTGGTAAGTTTCTGTGCGTTTGAAGAAGGGGCTGAAGAACAGGTTTTGGTTGGTGTTCATTCACACAGCTACAGAAAGTGTCTTTGCTCTCACATCACTGGATGTTTGCATGCATAAGATATGTGGCATATATCGGAAAAGCATCTTCTGTTGAAGAATGTACAATGCCAACGTTTGGAGAGGTCTGCTGTTATTATTGCCACACGCGGCACTCACAGTGCTGTAGGGGGATGGAGAGAATGACTGTGAGACCCTGCAAAACTCAGTGAAGGAAGTGATGTCACCGAGGGCGTGAAATATGAAAATAAGGGACAGGAAGCTGTTGGTGTGAAAAACTACTTTTAAATTAAATTAAATTTATGGCATTTGTCAAATCAATTTTGGAGCTAAGGGGAAAAAGGGCAAAAAAAAATATTATTCTTTTCTTACCAGAAGAATCTCATGAAAACGTTCATGTTCAGCTCATATTTCAAAAGAAATGATGTTTTGCATTAAATAAATATGGTAACACTTTACAATAAGGTTTCATTAGTTAACACCAACTAACAATAACAATACTTCTAGAGTATCAATTTTAGTTCATGTTAATTTCACTATTTACTAACAAAGGTTAAAGGCACAATATGTAATTTCCGCCACTAGAGGTCGCTTATTCAAAACAAAGGTGTAGTTTGTTGACGCCTTGATTTGGGGGAATCATGGGAGGTGCTGTCTTCACGTCTACAGCTGGTGCAAAATAATCCGACGAGTCTCGTGTAGAAATTAAATTCATGGATGAGCTAATAAGTTTTATAATCATTACTGTAGTATGAAGCAGGGTGTGGAGCGGAACGAGGCTGCTGGAGCGATTGCTAATGAGAGATGAGCACGAAATATGTCTCAAGAGCAGAGGAGCTTTTATTATGCCACAGACGAGCGCTTTTGCTTCTTCCGGTCATGAGTATGTGGGTAACGCAGCGCTGTTTATCATATTAGATACATTTGTGTGTTGAAAGTTGTTATAGTGCTACTCTGTGCGTTTGCTCGGCGGATACTATGAGGCACTTGTTGCACACTGCAATAAACTAGATTGATATTAGGCATGGTAAAACATGGTACTGGCGGTAAATCAAGAAAACGAGACTTATACAATAAGCTGCCCTATTTTACCAATCTAAGGTACACTTAGGCCGTGTCCAAATACTCTTTTGCTAGTTTAACGAAGGAAAAAATGGTCGCACTTCAGGCACATGATCAAAAAGGGTTGTACCTAGTCTCTTAATGAGTCATGCGTGTGTTTTGGGCGTTACACGCAATAAACCAATCAGAGTCTCGTCTCCCATTAAAACGTTGTGATCCTTTTATGTTTAATATTTGGCATGTTTGTGTGCTGCTGCACGTCCTTGTGTGTGTAATAAGCAGATTGTACGCGTGTTGTGCACCCACCTATAGGCGAATATTACAAACGTGCTCTTTAAATGACAAAAAAAATACTGCGGCATTGACTTTAGTCCAGGTTTCAGTTGGTCAATGGCGCAGTCGTTTTCAGTTGCCTCAAAATAGCAATACGCCAACAATGCACCTGAACACACCTCGTTTTCAGATCAGCGCAATCATGAGCGCACAGATGGGTGCATATGCATTTGCTATTTAAACAACATGGCACAGGATGTGAAAATGACAACTGCGTCGGGCTGAAACTAGCAAAAAACACTTGTGTGTGCCTGGCGTCGCATTGTGCCAGGTGTCTGATAGGGCCCTAAGACTTTCTGTGTTGAGCTATATAACATGATTAGTTTTCTGTGGATGAATGTATCCAAAAATTTGCTCATCTGTCTAATAAAACACATAATATATTAAAGCATCTTTGATATTTCCATGGTTTCTACAAAATAAATCGAGGGTAATGCGGGTATTATGTTATTGATAGGTGAGACACGGACACGGTCCGTGTCCTGGTTAAAATTGCTTATTTCTCTGGATTTAAACATTCTTGGAAACATTTGGGATAATGTAAGTACACAAGTCAACTAAACACTGTTCTAGTGGTTTTTGGATATTTGAATCCAAAAATCGTACATATTGTGCCTTTAATAAATGCTATAAAATCATTGTTAGTTCATGTTAGTTAACGCATTATGTTGTCAAATGAGACCTTATTGTAAAGTGTTACCATTAATATTTCACCCAAAAGTGAAAATGCTCATTTTTTAGCTGTATATTATTAGCTAAAAACAGCCTTCATCCTCTTTATTAAACAATTGATTTTGAGGTGAAATATGATTCATTATCACATTAACAGTGATGTAGGTTCATGCACCTGTTGTTTTTAATACTTTTTATGGATTTTTAATCTTTTAATATTAAATAATAATACACATAAATAAATGTTTTTAATATTTGTTTTAAAATATTTAAACGGATCTTTGGCATGACAGTAGACTTTCCACGTGAAATACGGCTGCTCAAATATTCTAGCGCAGTGAAGCGAAATAAACGAAAGACTCGTTAAGTCTGTTTGTGTGTCTTAGAGCAGTTGGACCCACAGCGAGTGAGAATAGTGGTGATGTCAGTGTGTAAGCTGCTGTTTCTGATATGTTTCTGAACACAATGAAGGCAGCCGTGTCATTGGTCACACCGTGAGCGTGCACGTCAGCGCAGGTCACTCTCTCTTGCTGGCGTGTGACTGCGTGAGGTTGGGCGACGTGTGATGAAGCACCAGGAGACCAGAGAGAGTCAGAGAGATTCCCACCCACCACAGGGCCATGTGGGTCTCCCCGAATATTAGCTGCCCCAGAAATGCCTGTCGAGCAAACGTAAAATCATCATGCATACACTGATACAACTCAACACCTCCATAATTATAATATACAAATTATTATATTATTGCATGGTAGATTATTTTCTATGCAGCAATGGACTATCATTTTAGGTTTATTATTTTATCTATTTTGTCTAAAATAAAATATTTTTTTATTATGATTTGTTTATTTTTAAATCAAATCAATATTTCATGTCAATTTATTTGTGTTTTGCACATTCATTTGCAAGCCAAATCCAAACTGACTTTTTCCAATTGTACCACAATTTGTCAAACAAATGAAGTTTAAATCTATAAATAATGACTTTTCCATGATTTTTGTATTCATTCATGATGACTTTATGATGATTTTTTTAGCATTTACACATATATTTTTGTAAAATTTAGTAAAAATACTAGAGCATTTTTCAAGCTGATGGATGATTTTATTTTAATTTGTTATTAATATTATATTTTATAATTATGATTAAGCTGAGCATATCTAAAAAAAATATTTAGGTGTAAATTTAATATTTATGTATTTGAATTGCATATAATTTTTTTTATGTGGATGAAAAAGTTTTAACATAAACTAAACAATTAATCGCATCTAACATAAGTTTGTAAATATATTTATACATATTTATACAGTATATATATATATATATATATATATATATATATATATATATATATATATATATATATATGCGTGTGTATTTATATATATATATATATATATATATATATATATATATTAGTGCTGTCAAACGATTAATCATGATTCATCACATCCAAAAAGTTTGTGTTTACATAATATACTTGTGTACTGTGTATATTTATTATGTACACATACATGTATATTTAACAAAAATATATATTTATATATAAAATATTTATATTTATATGATATAAATTATATATAAATATAAATACATATATACATGTAAATATTTCTTAAATATATACATGAATGTGTGTGTGTATATATATATATATATATATATATATATATATATTATTTATTTATAAATGCATATGCACACACACACACACATACATATTAAATATTTACAAACTTTTATGTAAGATGTGATGAATTGCGATCAATTGATTTGACAGCACTAAAACAAACTAATAAACTGATGCATATTTGTTAGTCACGCATAAATGAAAAGAAACAATATTCCTGCACTCAAAAAAAATCATGGCATAGTTCATTAACTCTGTGCATCAATTTGATTTTATTTAAAATTGTATTTATTTTTTTAAATGTCTTAGAATCAGTATAAATCTTTTTATTGTGAAAATAATTGCCTTTCCTCTGTTGAAGATCTTTGACCTGTTTCATTTATGAATGACTGACAAATATGCACAAGTTTACTAGTTTATGTTAAAACTTTTGTGGATTTATATGCAATTCAAAACATAACTTTACCCCTAAATTTTGAGTGCACCTCACTCCTAACCCCTTTTTTACCCCTTACATATCTTAAGCAGTGCTGATGCTCACAGAGGAGATGAAGTTGGAGGCGGTGGTGGTCACAGTGGTGCGCGCGGACGAGCACGAGCTCCGCAGCGCTTTGGCCAGGAAGGTCCACATCACAGCGTTACAGGTGAACAGCAGACCTCCACACAGCAGTCTGAGAGGGATGTGCAGCTGTCACGGGATAAAGTGGGACGGATTAGAAACCACTTATTATACACTGTAAAATTCAGGAGCCATAAAAGTCTAATGGGATTCACAGTGCTCCATTAATTCATCAGGAAGAGCGATGGCACGTGCGCGCGCGGTGCTGAAGGTCATCCGTGTGTGTCTGTCACGTAACAGTATCATGCATTACATGTGCAGTGTAATGTGAAGCCTGATGATGAGGGTGTTTGCGGTGTTTTGTTGAGCTCCAGCAGTGATTCATTCACACTCACCCAGTCGCACGCGCTGGTGTCGTTGTGCTGCGTGAATTTCCTCTGCTCGCCCCACGTCCGCAGTCCCGTCTCACACACGCCCTTCAGATAGTCGGTACCGAGAGACAGTTTGGCGGACGAGGACGCCACGGCGCCGAGAAATCCCGCCAGCAGCGCGTACAGGACACCGGGAAACATGACTTCAGCAGACCCATCACATCTCCTTCTCCAGCACTGCGAGCGCGTGATGCTGCGAAGACACTCCATCAGCATCATCACTGCGAGCAGGTGCATTCTGGGAACTGTAGTCCATGCTGCATTTTGCTCAGCGCGTTCTCGGAACGTTCTGCCAAGGTTATGAACAAACATTCTTTCAGTTACATTGATAGAATGTTATCTGGTTTTTAATAATGTTCTCAAAACAGTAGCACAAAAACATTATTTAAATCATGGAATGTTTTTTCCTATCCATTCAAAAGTAACTTCAATAATGTTTGCATAATAATAATAAAAATAAACGTTGCCTTAATGTTAAATGCTTTTAATAAAAATGTTATAAATGTTTTATAACTTGTTAGCTGGGAATGTTATAGAAGTTTAAGTTTACTGTAAAGCAAATGTACTGAACAAAACATTTTTTATTTTATACAAAATATATATTTTACAAAATTATTTGGAGTTTAAACGTCATAGTTGTGTTCCAAATTTGAAGTTTATATCACAAAAAATTGAGCCTCCTAAAATGTTTCAAAGTACCGTTTCCATTGTAACGTAATGTCAAATTTCAAAGCAGTTCTGATTAATTTTAAGCTTTTGAATAATTTATGATGATTACTAAAATATGTGATAGGGAGGAAAGGCAATAAAGTGACAACTGCATTAATCAAAACTGGCATTTATAATGTTATAAAAGATTTCTATATCATTAGATCATTTATTATAGCTTGACAAATTTGTCCCTATTTGGGTGTGAGCAAAAACACGCAGTTTTTGTGTGTGTCCCTTTAAATGCAAATGAGCTGCTGCTCCCGGCCCCCTTTCCAGAAGAGGGCGGAGCTTTAACAGCTCAACAACAACAAAGCTGGAGAATCTCACGCAGCCAAAATGAGGATTGTCAGTAACGGTGTTCAGCCTTACATTGTTCAAACCGGAGTCGACACTGATGGAGAGACTCAGGAAGAAGTTACAACTTTTAGAATGAAACTGGACGTTTCTGAATGGTTAGTGGATACATTTATGTAGTTGCTGTGGAGTTGATTCAACTCATCCACTAGCATGTGCCGTCATGTTCATCTTTTGTGTTGAATTGACCCTCGTTTGTGAAGCAGTCCGGCGTAAAATGACGGCATGACAACAACACTCTACTACAACAACTCTCCCTCTTCTCTAAAGCAGCCCAACATGGCCCCGCCCCCTTTGTAGTGTGTTCTCGGGGGCGGGGTTTATGTAAATGTTAGGGTTTGTGATGTCACTAACTCAGGAAGAAGCTCATTGTAGTCCCGTTTGTTGTAGTCCTTAAACAGAGAAATATCTCCCTTTGCATTGAACTTTAAAAAGTAAAAAAAAAAAAAAGGGAAATCATAATCAAGGAACCCTTTAACCTGTAATATTTTTTTTCACTGTATCTTTATGAAATAAACGCAGCCTTGGTGAGCAGAAGAAACTTCTTTGCATTCATAAAATAAATTAAATCATTCTTAAAACTGATGGTTCAAAGATGTTCCAGTGAAATTCCACTTTGTCTGTGAACGCAGTGAGTCAATAATAATGAGATGATCCTCCATTCCCAGGCAGACACCAGAATCATGACCTTATCAGAGAGAGACGCTTGTCTCAGATTCCCATTAAAGATCTCATGATTCTCATCCAATGCTGTTTCTGATCTAAAGGGATGTTGTGCTGCTTAGATTCTCTGATGGAAGTTTCAAAAGTGTTATTTTAGTATTTTTCTATACTATAGGAGGTATATTAGTGGTCTAATGTAGCTGTGAGGCCAGTAGAGGACACTAGAGTCACTAGAGCAAAGCTTCTTATTCTTCCTTTCCCTTCATTTCATCTTCCCCTGCAAATGTTTAACTACCAGTTGAGGGAGTTCTGTGATCTGATAAGTCTCAAATAATAAACTCACAAATAAAAAGAGTGAGTCATAAGATTGGAAACGTTCCATCTGCAAAACTCCTTTAACATGCACTGGTAACTAAAATATATAGTAGGCCTACTACACTCTAAAAAATCTTGGGTTCTTTTTTCTACCCAAGTCCTGGGTTGAGCCTTCTTGGGTTATTTTTTGGGGGTTATTTTTTAGTTTTTGTGTTACCCAGCTCCTGGGTCAGACATAACTTAGGGGTTGGGTTACTTTTTCGCTGGCTTTTTGCGCCCTCTTCAGGAGAGAGCAGTGCATCTCCGTCAAATTGGTGAATGTTTTCGGTTCAATACAGGTTTGTGTACGTTTTATTTTATCTATGAATTCATTATTGTGCTATATATCATTTAATTTTATGCAAAGCAACATACAGGGCCGCGATGTGAGACACCGAAAGAAGTGTTTTCGTGTGATGGAAACGCCTGATGCCTTGCATGAAATGTAATGATTTTATTCAAAAATATACAGAATATAATAATTAGGATGTTAAAATAGGTTTTCTGAATTGTACACTGTTTGTTTGTGGACAGATTATGGAGTCAGTCATAGTCAATTTCGGATATGAGTGAAACACAGGGCGGCGGTCGAAGTTATCAGTTCCCCCGCCGAACGCGAGTCATCTCCGGCACGAGATCCAGCGCTGTTACGGTGGAAACAGGACAACAGAGACTGGTCCATTACACCTGAATTACTTCTAAATGTTTCATTTTTACTTATTATATTTGTTAAATGAGCTTAAATGTAGGCAATATGTATTTAAAAAAATGATATAATATATGCTAAATATAATTGAAAATAAATGAATTATCATGCAAACCTGTGGTTGTGTGGAGTAGCTACGTTATAAAAAGTTCAGAGGATTTAAGTTAATCCAGAAACATTAATTCATGTATGAAGTAAAAATAAAAAATAAGCTATTATAGTAAAAATGAATCAACCCATTATGCTGGGTTAAATAACCCAACATGTGTTCTGTCCTATACTGTACCACCTATATTGAAGTACAGTATAGTCACACTATAGCAAACCTCTTCCACATATTCTGCTATACTAACTGCCTGATTTCCACCCTCGGTGTAAGCAGCAGTCAAATAAGGTCTCCCATCCGTGTCGCGGCCTGGCTCGAGCCTGCTTAGCTTCAGAAGTATGCCAGGCTTTGGCCAAGGAAGGCTACAGCCACATTGCTTTTCGAAAACACATGAATAGGGGCCCAAATTGAGGGGCAGCACATCCTGAGTGGCTCTAAATGTCCCTCAGTATGAGCTACGGTATTTACCCAGTCCTGAATTAGTAACTTAAAGAGATATAGCAAACCGAAAGATTCAAGCTGCAGGTTTTCATCTTCAACAAAGTCTGAAGTTTCTCTCAGAGGCTGCCAGAGATCATCACGGTCATATTCTCTCATTAGCACAATAACACTCTGAACAATGAATGTCATGAGAGGACAGAACGAACGCCTGAGGGGGAGAAAAATTCACCAACTAGTGTTTCTGTGGAAGATTCTTCATGAACAACAGACAGAAGCAATTAAAGGTCATCACTGTCTCTGCCGGACCACGAGGATAATTGGCCTCAACGTGGAACGTTTTTCTTCCAGAAAGTGTGAAGAACATGAGGAGTTAATTAGAGATATAGATAGATAGACAGCATAACTCCTAATAGATAGATCTCTATGTCTCCTCGTGTGAAGCATGCTGGAGTTTTATTGAGTGTAACAGGCTTCAGTCGGCGAGTCGAGGCTCCGCTGTGACGTCTCTCTGTTCAGCTCCTCTTAGAGATCCGATGTTGGACGGGGGACCTAATTTGACAGGACCTTCTCAGCTGGAACGACTTTCACTGTGAGCATGTTGAGTCCAAATATAGCCACCATCGCAGGAGTGTGCTGCTTCAGACGGCAGAGCAGCTCCACATCAGAGCGAGGAACGACAGCTCGCATCAGCAGACACATGCCAAAACATCACTGCAACATCTCACAACAACACACAGTCATATGAATGTGCTCATTGTGTCTGTGTGACTGATCGCTCAAAACGCTCTGAATATCATCTGAATGCAGAATCTGATCTGGCATTTCTTGCATTCTTATGAATTAATCAGATGCATTAAAAAGAGATCTGAGAGCTGCATCACACCAGATCTGTTAAAGTTTAAAGACCTTAATAATCCTTGAGTGCATTTGCGTAAATGAAACATACTGTAAATGTTAATTATAAAACGTAACAAAATTCTATACTCTTGTGATAAAACATAAATCTGGCTGTTATTTCAGTACCTCATACTAGCAGGAGAAGAAAGTTTTAGTCTCCCTGGAAACTATGAAACAGGTCAGATTTAACCAGGTTTATATATTTATTTTCAATAAATTCAATTTGTTTCAATCTCATATTTAAGTTATTGAATATTGCTTGTTCCACGAGTTAACTAGCCATATTTTAACCATGTTCATACTTTTTTTAAATGAATAATAAATGTAATTGTTTTCACAATGAACAGATTTATACTGATTCTAAGCTATTTTAATATATCATGATTTTTTGAGTGCAGAAATCTGACCTGTTTTAGTATCACTGACAAACATGCATTAATACGGTCTAATCCATATAATATAAGATGGGAATTTTATATGCAATTGATATAAATCTTAAGGGGACCAAATATGCCACTTTCACAAGATTTCACAAGTAATGTAAGTTTCTGGTGTCTCCAGAATGTGTCTGTGAAGTTTCAGCTCAAAATCCCCCACAGATCATTTATTAAAGCTTGTCAAATTTCCCTCTATTTGGGTGTGAGCAAAAACACAACGTTTGTGTGTGTGTCCCTTTAAATGCAAATGAGCTGCTGCTCCCCACCCCTTTCCAGAAGAGGGCGGAGCTTTAACAGCTCAACAACAACAAAGCTGGAGAATCTCACGCAGCTAAAATGAGGATTGTCAGCCCAACATGGCCACACCCCCCTTTGTTGTGTGTTCTTGGGGGCGGGATTTATGTAAATTTTAGGGTTTGTGATGTCACTAACCCAGGAAGAAGCTCGTTGTAGTCCCTACCAGCCGTTTGTTGTAGTCCTTAAAAAGCGATTTCTGTAAAAGAAAATATCTCCCTTTGCATTGAACTTTGAGCGTCGTAACTTTGCAGATGTTGTTTATGATCAAACAGCAACATTACACACTAACTAAAGTTAAAAAAGTAAAATCATAATCAATCACCCCTTTAAATTTAGGCCTTAATATTTTTGAGTCTGAGTACTAGTAAAAGTGATATTCAGACCATAACAAGCACCACTAACTATGTTTCGTATGTAATTAAATATGTGTGATTGTGAGCAGATGTTAGTGTGGTGAAGTGAAGTGTGACATTAGGGTGTGATGACCAGCAAAACAGCAAGAAAGGAAAGATTTCCTGATGTCCAGTTCCTGAGCTCATCATCAGAATGAGCGCTTTGTTCTCTATATCAATGTGCTGGTGACAACACAGAAAACACAGCTACAGTATAGAGAAACAATGACACTCAGTTACACAACACAGACTGAACATTCATCCCTCGCTGCTTCTCATTCACATGCATTAATGCACTAGTGTCTGCAGCTGCTCTGTGATGCTGTAAATCACGGCTCATCATGTTCTACAGATGCAGGATGCAACTCTTGTGCACAGATCAGCTGAAACGGCTGCAGGAGATTGAATGGGTTTCTTTTGAATAGGGCTGCCCGATTCAATTTGCAAAATATTTGCCATTTAAAATGTGATTTTAAAAATTCTTGCAGGTTTGCTGTTTACAATTTTTGCTAAATTTTGTGATTATATATCAATATGGCTATAAAAGTTATATATTATATGAATATGGCTACACTGTAAAAAACAAAAAAACAAAAACGTTGTTTCAACGGAAAAAAAAAAACCTGTTTGTGCTGCCATAAAATTTTAAGTTTAGTCAACTTGAAATGTGAAGTTGTACTAAGTGACATCTTGGTTAATTTGAGTTAACTAAACTTAAAATTTAAGGCAGCATGAACATTTTTTAAGTTTAAAACTTTTTTATAATGATAGATAGATAGATAGAACAATAGATCGATAGATAGATAGATAGATAGATAGATAGATAGATAGATAGATAGATAGATAGATAGATAGATAGATAGATAGAACGATAGATAGATAGAATGATAGAAGGATAGAAGGATGATAGATAGATAGATAGACAGATAGATAGATAGATAGATAGATAGAATGATAGAAGGATTTTAGATAGATAGATAGATAGATAGATAGAATGATAGAAGGATAGATAGAATGATAGAAGGATAGAAGGATGATAGATAGATAGATAGATAGATAGATAGATAGATAGAATGATAGAAGGATAGATAGAATGATAGAAGGATAGAAGGATGATAGATAGATAGATAGATAGATAGATAGATAGATAGATAGATAGAAGGATAGATAGAATGATAGGATAGATAGATAGATAGATAGATAGATAGATAGATAGATAGATAGATAGATAGATAGAAGGATTTTAGATAGAAAGATAGAACGACAGAAGGATAGAAGGATAATAGATAGATAGATAGATAGAACGATAGATAGAACGATAGATAGAACGATAGAAGGATTTTAGATAGATAGATAGATGATAGATAGATAGATAGATAGAACGATAGATAGATAGAATGATAGAAGGATAGAAGGATGATAGATAGATAGATAGATAGATAGATAGATAGAACGATAGAATGATAGAAGGATTTTAGATAGAAGGATAGAAGGATGATAGATAGATAGATAGATAGAATGATAGAAGGATAGATAGAAGGATAGAAGGATGATAGATAGATAGATAGATAGATAGATAGATAGATAGATAGATAGATAGATAGAATGATAGAAGGATAGATAGATAGATAGATAGATAGATAGATAGATAGATAGATAGAAGGATTTTAGATCGATAGATAGAATGACAGAAGGATAGAAGGATAGATAGATAGAATAATAGAAGGATAGAAGGATAATAGATAGATAGATAGACAGATAGATAGATAGATAGATAGATAGAACGATAGATAGATAGAATGATAGAAGGATAGAAGGATGATAGATAGATAGATAGACAGATAGATAGATAGATAGATAGATAGATAGATAGATAGAATGATAGAAGGATTTTAGATAGATAGATAGATAGATAGATAGATAGATAGATAGATAGATAGATAGATAGATAGATAGATAGATAGATAGAATGATAGAAGGATAGATAGAATGATAGAAGGATAGAAGGATGATAGATAGATAGATAGATAGATAGATAGAATGATAGAAGGATAGATAGAATGATAGAAGGATAGAAGGATGATAGATAGATAGATAGATAGATAGATAGATAGATAGATAGATAGATAGATAGAACGATAGATAGATAGAATGATAGAAGGATAGAAGGATGATAGATAGATAGATAGACAGATAGATAGATAGATAGATAGATAGATAGATAGAATGATAGAAGGATTTTAGATAGATAGATAGATAGATAGATAGATAGATAGATAGAAGGATAGATAGAATGATAGAAGGATAGAAGGATGATAGATAGATAGATAGATAGATAGATAGATAGAATGATAGAAGGATAGATAGAATGATAGAAGGATAGAAGGATGATAGATAGATAGATAGATAGTTAGATAGATAGATAGATAGATAGATAGATAGATAGATAGATAGATAGAATGATAGAATGATAGATAGATAGATAGATAGATAGATAGATAGATAGATAGATAGATAGATAGATAGATAGATAGATAGATAGAAGGATTTTAGATAGAAAGATAGAACGACAGAAGGATAGAAGGATAATAGATAGATAGATAGATAGATAGATAGAACGATAGATAGAACGATAGATAGAACGATAGAAGGATTTCAGATAGATAGATAGATGATAGATAGATAGATAGATAGATAGATAGAACGATAGATAGATAGAATGATAGAAGGATAGAAGGATGATAGATAGATAGATAGATAGATAGATAGAATGACAGAAGGATAGAAGGATAGAAGGATGATAGATAGATAGAACGATAGAACGATAGAAGGATGATAGATAGATAGATAGATAGATAGTATTATTATTACTAAATAAAAATATAAAAGTTACTTTGACTCTGTGCTCTTTTTATTTAGCGCATTTTTTTCATATCACATATTTTAGAAATTATCATAAATTTGTTATCATTTGAAAGCTTACAAACTCAGCATTCATCCTGTGAAAACTGGAAATTGGATGTTGCGTTACCATGTAAATGGTAAATTGCTTTAGCGGGCTCCTCCCCTAGTGGGCGGTTTCAGATCTCATATTACAAATTTTATTTTTTGACTATACTTTATATTTAAAGCTTTTTCTAATCTTGACAAAACCCATATCGTCGGAAAGGTCTGGGTCTCAAGGTTCCATATTTGGTGATTGTTTTGTGATAGAAGTGATAGAAATTTATAAATTCAACATCTAATAAAACTTCAATGGATGTGGGTGACACCTGGTGGATATTTTCAGTACAACGCCTAAACAACTTTAATTTTTGTGATATCAACTTCAAATTTGGAACACAACTCTAGACATATGGCTTTGATTTGATAGCAATTTTAGTGTGAAAATATTCAATAAAATATATATTTTATATCAAATAAAAATGTTTAGTACAGTATTTGATTTATAGTATATACCAACCTACATAACTTTTTCATACTTTTATTTTTTTGAAGTGTCTTCTTTTAAAACAAGACCAACATTATGTCAATATTTCAAAGCATTCTTGAATTACAACCATTTAGGTTTGGATAATGCATTTTCATGTCTATACTCAGTCAGTGGAATTAAAAATATTACTACTATAATTTTTCACTGTAAAATAAAAAAATATAATAATAATTTTAATAATTTCATTTTCAGTGCTGAAAACACTGGGTCATGAGTTGCTTGTGTCTAAATGAACACAGTGCTAAGTAAATCGCAGCCTTTGCAATTTGATAATCGCACATAGCCATATTGCGATTTCGATGAATCGCATGTGTTTGGCATGTTTTACAGTAATGCAGCTGACCTGAGCTTGACTTCAGCCACAAACACGCTCTTTCTGCTCGTATCGATCTGCAGCGTGTTTGCTGTGTCGTGCTGGCAGAAGGAAATCCATCTCTGGCCTCTTGTAGTGAAACCTGAAGCGGGAGGTTTGGTAAATACGCAGCACGGATCCATCAGCTCGCTCCTGTAGCTCCATCTCTCAGATTGATTTAGTGACTCTGAGATGCCTTAGTTTCTTTATCATACTAATGGACAGAGAGAAAGAGCGAGAGGAGTGCTTCTTATTTCAGCTTTTAAACTGTTTCGCTCTGCTGCAGGTCTCTGTCAGGTAAAGCGCTTACTAAGTGGACAGGCCTTGAGCAAACATACAGCTTTCAAGCCATTATGCTTTAGTTATGTTGTTAGCTGCAGTTACCATGTTCAGAACTGCACACTACTCTGACTACAGTAGTGAAGTCCACAAAATGTGCATGAGATACTATATCCCACAATGCAATGTGCTAAACTTGACCTTCCATTAGTGAAGAATGATTTTTAACACCAACTTATTATTTAATCGTACTGCCAAAAGCTAAGACATTTATTTTCTTCACAAAATTGGATTCAAAATGCAAAATAACCATATTTATTAGTAAATTCCACTACTGAAGTCACTATCTGAAACATTTACTGTTGCATACTGCATACTGTTTCACATGCTATTCTTCAGAAATACAGTATGAAGTATGACATTTCAAACATGGAAGGTAAAGTTGGGAAAATAAGGTTCATTAAAGCTTCTTTATAATGATTATTAGTTCAATTTAGAAGCATAAAGAACCCTTTATGACTGAATGAATCTTCTGCACTATTAAGGCAAATGATTCTGAATGGTTCTTTAAATAGCAACGGGTTCGTTGTCCTGCAACCACAGCAAAACCATATTTAGTGGCCAAAAATGGATTGTTCTGATGGGTTGTGGACAGCAGTGGCAAAAAAAAATCAATGCTAAATGCAACTAATAATGTTCAACAAACTGTATTACCGTGTATAGTTTGGAGGGAAATACATTTAGAATTGAAGGGAGAGAAAAAAAACGTACCCACCCCAAAAATACACATGGTAAATTAAAATATTAAAGGGGTGGTTAATTATGATTTCACTTTTTTAACTTTAGTTAGTGTGTAATGTTGCTGTTTGAGCATAAACAACATCTGCAAAGTTACGACACTCAAAGTTCAATGCAAAGGAGATATTTGCTTTTAAAGAAAATAAGGACTACAACAAATGACTGGTAAGGACTACAACAAGCTTCTTCCTGGGTTAGTGACATCACAACCCCTAAAATGTACATAAACTCCGCCCCCAAGAACTCGCAACAAAGGGGGCGGGGCCATGTTGGGCTGCTTTAGAGAAGAGGAAGAGATGTTCTAGTAGAGTGTTGTTGTCATGCCGTCATTTTACGCTGAACTGCTTCACAAACGAGGGTCAATTCAACAAAAAAAGATTAACATGACGGCACATGCTAGTGGATGAGTTGAATCAACTCCACAGCAACAACATAAATTTATACACTAACATTCAGAAACGTCCAGTTTCATTCTAAAAGTTGTAACTTCTTCCTGAGTCTCTCCATCAGTGTCGACTCCGGTTTGAACAATGTAAGGCTGAACACCGTTACTGACAATCCTCATTTTGGCTGCGTGAGATTCTCCAGCTTTGTTGTTGTTGAGCTGTTAAAGCTCCGCCCTCTTCTGGAAAGGGGGCGGGGAGCAGCAGCTCATTTGCATTTAAAGGGACACACACAAAAATGTTGTGTTTTTGCTCACACGCAAATAAGGGCAAATCTGACAAGCTATAATAAATGATCTGTGGGGTATTTTGAGCTGAAACTTCACAGACACATTCTGGAGACACCAGAGACTTATATTACATCTTGTGAAAGGGCATTATAGCTCCCCTTTACAGACAAGATAACTTATTAATGTTACTGGAAGAACATTTGTTCATAACTTTGAGAGAACCTTTCCAGAACATTATAGCTAAAGTTCTGAGAACGTTCGCTGTTAGCTGGGAAGTCAAATAATCGCTGTTTATGCATTTAGAAAATATTTTACTATGCAGATCATGCATATACTGAATACATTTTAATATCTGATTGTACGGACCTTGTGTTTATTTTGTATGAGAAACAACATCTTTCTTGGGTGTAATATCTGTCTCCTGACACTATTCACTATAGTGTTACAGTCAGTGCAGATGATGCATGTGCCCACGCGAGAGAGAGAGAGAGAGACTCAAGATTCGGTGAATCAGCGTTTGGCTGCGCGTCACACACGCGTCGCTGTCACGGCCGAGATATACGCGTTCAAATGTGTTTGTAATTTCCGGGTTGGACTGGAAGGAGGGTGTGTCTCCGATTCCCAACAGAAACACGCTGGATAGAACAGAGAGAGAGACGCGCTCCGCGGGAAAATGGCATTGGGAAGAGGGAAGCGGAAGCGCAGCGCGATGGGAACGGGTTCCAGCTCCTCCGTCATGATTTAGATCGGGATCCACTCCCGCATCGCGATGGAAAAGACGCTCTGCTCGTCGCAGCCGGTGGAAAGGAGGCTGGCGGCTCGGACGGGCTCGGCCTCGCTCGGGTTCGGCGCGTCTCCGCCGGGGAACATCGCGCCGCTGCAGTCCGGACGCACGCGCAGGATAGAGGGAGTGCTGAGCAAATACACCAACCTCATCCAGGGCTGGCAGAACAGGTACCGAACCCGAACACACTCAAGAACATGATGAAGTTTACAGAGACTGGGCTCAACTCGTGCCCTCACTGTGTCATTTCAGATCACCAGAACACATGCGCGGCACTGACTTAAATAATACACTGTATTTTAGGTCCAAATATGATTTATTTCGTTTATTATTATTTCATTTTTATTAGTTAAGGTCAGTTGTGTTCTGACAGCTTTCATTAGGTCAGTGTTAGTTCAGTTATGTTTACATACACTACAAATATTACTGTACTCATATGCATACATACATAGGGCTGTCAAATCGATTAATCACAATTAATCACATATAACATATGTGTGTGTGCATCTAATAAATATATATATATATATATATATATATATATATATATATACACACACACACACACATATAATGCATGCATGCATACATATATTAGGGCTGTTTAATTTTTAATATATGTGTGTGTACTGTGTATATTTAGATTGCATTTATAAACGCATACACATTATGTATATATTTAAGAAAAATATATAAAAATCAAAAAATATTTATATATAATTTAAATTATATATAAATATATAAATGTTAATATTTCCTAATTATATACATGTATGTGTATGGGTTTATAAATACAAAATAAATATGCATAGTACACATATATTATATAAACACATACTTTCATGTCAGATGCAATGAATAGATTTGAGAGCATTTTATATATGTATAGACTTTTAGGAGAATTATAGTATAAGATAAGCTGTACATGAGTATATACACTCTTGAACTCATATATGCTCATATTCTGTGGTTATGATTCACATATTAGTGGTGTATTATCATCTTTGGTGTTTTCTGGCATATGTCCATCATTACTCAAGTGTTGCATCAGAACAAAAAGTTCAAACTTCCTGATGCTGATGTGTTTTTGCATTGAGTTAAAGCTGAACTCATCATTCATCCTGTTATTTTAGTCATTGAACAAACACTCAGCGTCAGTTCAGACTTGTTGCTCATTTCACAGGAGATTCAGAGGTGAACTGATATTCAGGAAGAATTGCACAAGAGGTCAGGATAAACACACACACACACACACACACATGAACGTTATCTGGATGAGAATCTGATCTTTGGTCTTTAAACACAGTTTGTCTGTATGTTGTAAAACAGCAGAAGTGGAAACAGTTTCTTCACACACACAGGCTATTTCAAGCTCTTCTCATGGTCTGATGGTGGAGATCGAGGTTGTGTAAACACATCAGTTTTCGTGCGTTGTGACCTGTGTGTGTGTCTGCAGTCAGTGAAGAGATGAGCTTTGATATTCAGAGCAGATTCACACACACCTGCACATCTGATTCACTGCTGACTCAAGAGAAGTCTGTTCTGTTATGATACTCTTATGATTATGAGCTGAGATTATGAACGTAAACTTAATTTTTTTTTAAGTTTCATGAATTTATTCCATTAACAATTTAATCAATCTTTTAAAATCAAATGAAAATATAACAATTAATTCACAATAAAACATTGCATTTTTATTTTTTCAACATGGATGTCTCTTGAGTATGATATTCCTTAATAATAATAATCTAAAATCAATGTTATTATCATTAGTAGTAGTACTATTGCTTTGAAAAGCACATTTTACTGTATTATAGTGATATATTTCGATCATAATTTCTCAAGTTAACTTGAACTCAGACTTTTATTTTGGCGTATTTTCATTAAAAAAAATCAAGTTTCTGTGATTATTTGACATGCCAGAGTTTTTTTTTTTTTTCATTTTTAGAAATGAAGTGTTGAAATGCTTGTTAAATGCTCTCAGAGCGGCTCTGAAGATTAAGTTTATGTGGTTTCCTCTTTATATAGACATGCTAAACAAGCAGATTGCACGTTTAAACAGCAGTCGTTAATAATTACAGATGATGGTTCATAGCGCAATTTAATTTGATTAATGTGACTACCCTATTTTTGATTTATTATTCCAAAATTTGCCAAATTCTGTGACATTATGCTGAATCTGCTCTTCATTTGATCTAAATGTTGCCTAGAAGAACTAATTGAGATATTAAAATCATATATTCAAATTATTAAAATATAATTAGATATTAAAATTCTGCCCCGTGTGCAGTTATTCAGACCATAGTGTAAGAGGAGATGAGAAAATAGGGCTGACATTTTCGGATAGTCACACACACGCACACACGGGTTTCTCTGTGTTCAGCAGGTCTGTCAGACTCAAGCAGATTTTGTCCTGTAATATAGTATGAATATGTCTGATATGAGTTATTCATGGCGTGTGTTTGTCCTTGATCTCTCTGGCTGCTGAACAGTTGATCTGTTGTGGGTTTCACATCTAGAGCTGATTTAAACACAACCAGAGCTGTTTTAGTATCATTGAGTTCTTCTTCATTTACATTTTAATTCTAGTTAAAGTTAATATTTCTCATTTTTAGTAGACTAAAAAGACAGCCTGAAGAATAGAAATGTAACTCTGTTCTGGGATTATGAGCTTTCTCAGATTACTAGAGCTGAATGAAGTCCTCTTACAGCTGACATGTTTCTCACAGCACAGATCTCAGAGCTTTTTTATGAATATGTAAATGTAAAGTAAAGGTGCCCGAGTTTGTTTTAGATAAGAGAAAAATGCATCTGTAGTTTTATTTCTTTGTTATTTTTCGGTGAGACTCTCAGGTGTATCTGTGGGTGACGGATCCTGATGTGTTTGTGTCACAACAAAAGATCGGCTCCGTGTTCTAAGCAACAGAACGCTTTTCAACGTTCTATTTTTACATTTAAACTGCAGTATATCTCAACAGCTCTTCAGTGAATGTGTCTGTTTAACTAATAAACGTCCAGGCAGTAAATGAGTCTGGAAATGTTAATCCAGTTTCAGCTCTGATGGATTCCACCAGTGTAAACGTAACACATGCATATTTCACCAGCACTGAATAGGAAACACTGAGAGCAAAACTGTTCAAAAGTTTGGGGTCGGTAAGATTTTTATTTTTTTTTTTTCAAATAATTAATACTTTTATTAATCGAGGATGCATTAAATTGATCAAAAGTGACAGTAAAGACAATTATAATGTTACAAAAGATTCTATTTCAATTAAATAATGTTCTTTTAGAATCCTAAAAAAATATATGAAACTGTTTTCAACATTGATAATAATCAGAAATGTTTCTTGAGCAGCAAATCATCATATTAGAATGATTTCTGAAGGATCATGTGACACTGAAGACTGGAGTAATGATGCTGAAAATTCAGCTTTGATCACAGGAATAAATTACACTTTACAATATATTCACATAGAAAACAGCTGTTTTACATTGGAATAATATTTCAAATTTTTTATTGTATTTTTGATCAAATAGATGCAGCTTTGGTGAGCAGAAGAGACTTTAAAAAAAAAAAACATCCTGCCAACGCCAAATTTTGTAATGTTAGTGCATAGCAGGTTTTATTCATTTTTCTTGAACCTTTTAGCAAAAATATAGTTAATAATAATTCTGTTGTGTCTCTTCACTCTCTGTTTCACACACTGTGTGTTTGTCAGTGTAATGTGATTGTCACCGCAGCATCTTGAGCGTGTTAAACCGCCTGCCAACACATGGCACAGGAAACACTGCTGCTTCACTGCATGTTTTGATGAGAGAAATCGGTCAGTCCTGGAAATGAAGGTTATGCAAAAATTCCACCGAGCCGTGATGTCAGTGATACAGTGTGTCAGATGGTGAAGTTGTGTTGGCTTCCTGACCTCTGACCTCCTCCTCACGGCATCACTGCACCATCTCTGCGGTTTCCATGAGCGTTTTTTAATGCGCTCCTGCAGCTGGTTTCCAGGGTGACGGCGGATTCGGAGAGCGAGAGCGCAGTAAACGAGAGCGCTTGAACCCGTCTGACTCAGGACAGGTCGCAGAGCTCAGAAAACACTCTCGGTGTATCAAACCTCATAACTGGAGTGTTGTGCGTCTGTATAACAAAAATATGTGCCGAGAACATTTGTTTAATGTTGCCGTCAAGTTATGGGAACGTTATTTCTGTAAACGTCCAGATTTTTAAATGTTTTTCAAACGATAAGGGAACATTCCATTTTGAATGTTACTTTTGAATGTTTTCTGAACATTCCGAAACAAGTAGTAACATTTAAAAAATGTTCCGAATAAAACGTTCCGTGAAGGATGTACGCAGACGCTTGTCAGTGGTTCTGTTGTTGTCGTGCTGGACTTGAAACCTTCTCTCATGCAGAAAAACAGCCATAAATGTGAATTATTCACAGATATGATTTCAATACTGAGTCACTACATGTGTCTGTTAACTAGGACACACATAAACTAAAATAAACCACATGCTCGTATGATGAATGAAGCTCGTTCTGACTGTGTTTGTTTGCTTCAGTAAATCCACGAGGTTCTTCTGGAATCGGTTTGATTTATGTCTTTGTGAACATGATTACATGCTCTTGAAAGGCTCTGATTCGAGGTCAGAGCACATTTAAAGTGTTTAGTGCCGAAGGCTGGAGTCTGTGGAGATGAAGAGAATCCTCCAAGAGAATGGACTCTAATTTTATCATGTCTATTATCAACTGTAACTCTGTCCTTTGCCTTTATGAGACTATTTTTGGTCATTTTAAATATCTTACTATAAAAAATGGTGTCGTGTGAAGTATTTTCTCAATAAAAAGTGCTTAACCATGAATCAAACCAAACAGCTTTGATAGTCACATTACAAAATTGGTAAAATCAATCAACTCAAAAAACAATGGTACAAAATAAAATTCATTTTTATCACATATAATAAATGTGTTTTACATTTAATCAACACATTTTACGTGGATTGCAAAATATTCAGTAGTTTCAGAATATAAGGAAACTGACTTGATCACCTCATTTGCAGAGCAGGACTATGGGTAATTTAGTTCTTAAAGGAGAATTTAATTGGGCAATTAAATAATAACATAAAAACCTAAGTGGTAATCACATTTAATTTGCTGCTTTTAGAGAAGCAAATCTCCTCATTTAACAATCTCAGAGCTCATGGTCTGTACCGAACGGTTTATATGTTCTTTCTTTATAAAGGAAATCTACAGGATTTTTACTTCGTCTGTTGCGTGAGGAAACTGGACTGCACAGACTGGATCTGTTTCTGTGGCTCGATTTTAAACCAGTATAGACTAACAAATCCTCTTGAAACAAAATTACTGTGCATTTCTGAGCTGGATATACAACTCATGCATGTTGTTGAGCTGTGATTATAGTGCATGTGGCAGTGCAGATCTTATCATTATTTACATTTATGATTGACCTTTATGGAAAAATGAGCCTGTCACAAGCAGAACAAAGATCCATGCTTTTGCTTTGTGTGTATGTTTGTGTGTGTTTGTTAGGGATGCACTGATATGAAAATTTTGGCCGATACCGATAACCAATAATTCTGAAAGCCGATAACCGATATATTGGCTGTTAAATCTAAATCCAATTTTTAATATAATTTTTGAGAGCCTGATTACAAAAAAAGGTCTCCCCATTAAAAGCCATGTCCCAAACACACAATTTTAATGTTCTCATTATAATTTTATGTAGCCGATATGACAGATTTGTGATGCACATGTTACACTTAACTGTGTTTCCCTTTTTGAAGTGATTTCAATCATATTTCAAGAAATTCAAAACCATCATGGTGAACAGTGCACATCTGAAGTGTCTCAGCTGAAGGAAATAATCCATTATTTATCGGCTTTAATATATTGGCCAAATTTTTATCAGGCCGATAACTATAACATTAAAAATGAACATATATCGGCCGATACTGATATTGTGGCTGATATATTGTGTGTGCCTAATGTGTGTGCATGTGAGTGTGTGTTGTGTGCGTGCTTGTGTGTGTTTCTGTGTGCGTGTGTTTGTGGTGTAGTGAGTGAATCTTCATGGTCAGTGCTTCTGTTTCTGTGATCAGAGTCATTGATCTGGTTTAGAAGAAAAAACACTCTTTCTCTCCCCCCTAGAAAATATTGCAAAAATAATTGCAAAAAAATAATATATATATATATATATATATATATATATATATATATATATATATATACTTATACTTTTTGGTATCCTAATATTGCAGTTTGATTTTATTTTAATTTTCCCAGCATTTGAAGAATAGATTATTTCTACAGTACAGATCGTTGATATGGTTTATAATTGTTTATTCAACTTAATATAGTATCCAATGTTCACATTCATAATAGTGTCTATAATGGTTTTGTTAAACTGGTGAAAAACACTTATTTTTGATAAATCATCAGAAAGCGTGGCTAATGCAAATAAAAATATTTAAGTGTTGTTTCTATAAAATGAGAAGTGGATTGGTGAATGAAATATTCTCAGGTTTGGATCGTGTCCGTCTCTGTAAACCTGTTCTTCAGCTGCGGTTCTGTGTTTCTCTCTCATGTGCAGTTTCTCGAAGGGTTTAATCACACAGAGAGCTGAGCTTGACTTTCAGTCTCATTTACACCCTCTAATTGTCAGAGCGGCTGATTGGTGCGCTGGCCTCTGGCCAGAGGGATTGTGGGATTGAAGAGAGTCAATCATCTGAGCTCAGCAGTCACATGCAGATCTTCAAGTCAATTTGTACAATGTACATAGTGTGTGTGTGTGTGTGTGTGTGTGTGTGTATATATATATATATATATATATATATATATATATATATATATATATATATAATTATGATTATTATTATTCATGCAGTGTTCATAGATGCAAACCTTGCTTTTAATTTTGCTGCTTCTGTTAATTGTAATAATATGCAGTAATTAAATGCAGCATGTCACAACAGCTTTCCATGTTCTGTATTTCATGTCCAAAGTCCTTATGTTTTTATATTTTTGATAAGTAGTCATATTATTTCAGACAGATGGTCCAGTGCAACAGAAAAATAAGTGTAAAATACTAATTAATTTCAACTCTATTGGACTCACTTCCACTTCCATGTTTTGGAAAAGTCCTGATCCAGTTCTATTGCGATGCGTCTCATTATCCTGATGTGTTCGTGTGTGTCTGCAGGTATTTCGTGTTGGACCCTGATGTGGGTCAGCTGCAGTATTTCGTGAACGAGCAGGGGCGGAGCCAGAAGCCGCGTGGTTCTCTGCCTCTGATTGGTGCGTCCGTGACGTCGAGCGACGAGGCGCCTCACATGTTCATCGTCAGCTCGGCCAATGGGGAGCTCTACAAACTCAGAGGTATTTTTACACTCGCTTCTTGAGCTTCAAGATGTGCATGTGACTCTCAGGTCAGTGTATTTGGGTGACAATGGCTGAAGGTTACTGTCTCGCCGTTACTGTGGCAACCAGCAGCCTCTGCTTAAGAAATTCATGTTCCATGCAGGAGTTTGTACCAATGACATCACTGAGGATCATGTGACTGTCATTGTCCAGAGCATTTATTCAGGGGTTTCTCTCTCTGTACTGCTGGAGGTTTCTCAGTCTGTCCAGTCTATTCACATGACAAAAAAAAAAAAAAAAAAAAAAAAAAATATATATATATATATATATATATATATATATATATATATATATATATATATATATATATATATATATATATATATATGTTCAGTCCACGTCTGTGTCTTCAGGTCTAGTGTTGAGTCTTAATGACTCTGTGACTCGTTCACCTCATGTTAATTGCAGTCATTTCATCTCCTGCTCATTATAGAAGCATCATTCTGTCGTAATTATATCAAGAGCTTGTTTAAATTGCTAATGCCGAGCTGCTCGGAGTGAAGGTTATTCGTGATGAAGCATTCTCCACAGCTCATAAGATTGAGCATTAATCTGATTCTGATGAAGGTGATGCAGCATGAGAGAGAAAATCAATTTCTATGAGCATCAATACCTAAGAAACGTCTGCCACATTGACTCTCACAGGATCTGCTCACTACTGCCATTGCAAGGGGCGTTTTTGGTAATTACTGTAAGTTCTGGGAGCTGGTTTTTAGCTGGTCTAAAGTGGTTCTCACTTGTAAGGATTTGGCTAAGCTACACTATAAAAAAATGTAAATTTTATTTATTGATTTTATTTTTATTTATTTAGAAGGCTTGCGAGATCGGAAGGTGTAGTGAGCTGACACTTTAGGCGTCTGATGATTCGTTTTGATTTTGATTCTATTACAAATGTGTGTGTGTGTGTGTGTGTGTGTGTGTGTGTGTGTGTGTGTGTGTGTGTGTGTGTGTGTGTGTGTTTACGTTCGGGCGGCTGGTGATCCAGATATATTCCAGCTCTCACTGCTGCTCTGTTTCTCATTAATGGTCTGTTTGTGGTTCATTCAGTCTCAGTGCTGAAGCTCAAACTGAAGCTCAGTGAAGTTCAATAGTTACAGCTCGAATACTTCACTAATGATTGTTTTGTTAATAGAAATAGTCTTTACTTCCTCTTTGGAAGAGTGACTTCCTGTTCAATGCAAAGAATTCTGTTTTGCGTTCAAAATGAAATACTTCCCTACTATATAGTAATCGAAAAACAGTAGGTGAAAAGGCTCCGGATGACCTACTGCTTCTGGCGAGATTCTGAAGTGTGCATTCGGTGGACACTTTACTATCCAGTGAGGCCACGGGACACATGAAAGTAAACATTATAAACTGGTATATTTGTCTTTCTGAATGGGTGCATGATGACGCTGTATGGTACTGAAGTTACTATTGTAGTGCACTGCATCGCTTTGATGTGTTCATGACCCGTTTGATCTAGTCTAAATGCAGTGAATTTCATCTTATACTCCTAAATGTCTTTTCCCAGGTAACGCATCAGTTATGGTTTATGGTTCAACAGCAGCTAAACACCTTCTTGCTCCACTTGCTACAGTAGCCACGCCCCAAACCCTCAGCCTGCTACAGTAGCCACGCCCCAAACTCTCAGCCTGCTACAGTAGCCACACCCCAAACTCTCCGTCTGCTACAGTAGCCACACCCTAAGCCCTCAGCCTGCTACAGTAGCCACGCCCCAAACTTTCCATCTGCTACAGTAGTCACACCCCAAACTCTCCGTCTGCTAGAGTAGCCACACCCCAAGCCCTCAGCCTGCTACAGTAGTCACACCCCAAACTCTCCGTCTGCTACAGTAGCCACGCCCCAAACTCTGTCTGCTACAGTAGCCACACCCCAAGCCCTCAGCCTGCTACAGTAGTCACGCCCCAAACTCTGTCTGCTACAGTAGCCACACCCCAAGCCCTCAGTCTGCTACAGTAGCCACGCCCCAAACTCTCAGCCTGCTACAGTAGCCACACCCCAAACTCTCCGTCTGCTACAGTAGCCACACCCCAAACTCTCCGTCTGCTACAGTAGCCACGCCCCAAACCCTCAGCCTGCTACAGTAGCCACGCCCCAAACCCTCAGCCTGCTACAGTAGCCACGGCCCAAACCCTCAGCCTGCTACAGTAGCCACACCCCAGCCTGCTAACCACACCCCAAACTCTCCATCTGCTACAGTAGCCACACCCCAAACTCTCCGTCTGCTACAGTAGCCACGCCCCAAACCCTCAGCCTGCTACAGTAGCCATGCCCCAAACCCTCAGCCTGCTACAGTAGCCACGCCCCAAACTCTCCGTCTGCTACAGTAGCCACACCTCAAACTCTCCGTCTGCTACAGTAGCCACGCCCCAAACCCTCAGCCTGCTACAGTAGCCACACCCCAAACTCTCCGTCTGCTACAGTAGTCACGCCCCAAACCCTCAGCCTGCTACAGTAGCCACACCCCAAGCCCTCAGCCTGCTACAGTAGCCATGCCCCAAACTTTCCACCTGCTACAGTAGCCCCGCCCCAAACTCTCCATCTGCTACAGTAGTCACACCCCAAGCCCTCAGCCTGCTACAGTAGCGACACCCCAAACTCTCCGTCTGCTAGAGTAGCCACACCCCAAGCCCTCAGCCTGCTACAGTAGCCACGCCCCAAACTCTCAGCCTGCTACAGTAGCCACACCCCAAACTCTCCGTCTGCTACAGTAGCCACACCCCAAGCCCTCAGCCTGCTACAGTAGCCACGCCCCAAACTCTCAGCCTGCTACAGTAGCCACACCCCAAACTCTCAGCCTGCTACAGTAGCCACACCCCAAACTCTCCATCTGCTACAGTAGCCACACCCCAAGCCCTCAGCCTGCTACAGTAGCCACGCCCCAAACTCTCAGCCTGCTACAGTAGCCACACCCCAAACTCTCCGTCTGCTACAGTAGCCACACCCTAAGCCCTCAGCCTGCTACAGTAGCCACGCCCCAAACCCTCAGCCTGCTACAGTAGCCACACCCCAAACTCTCCGTCTGCTACAGTAGCCACACCCTAAGCCCTCAGCCTGCTACAGTAGCCACGCCCCAAACTCTCAGCCTGCTACAGTAGCCACACCCCAAACTCTCCGTCTGCTACAGTAGCCACACCCTAAGCCCTCAGCCTGCTACAGTAGCCACGCCCCAAACTTTCCATCTGCTACAGTAGTCACACCCCAAACTCTCCGTCTGCTACAGTAGCCACACCCCAAGCCCTCAGTCTGCTACAGTAGCCATGCCCCAAACTTTCCACCTGCTACAGTAGCCACGCCCCAAACTCTCCATCTGCTACAGTAGTCACACCCCAAACTCTCAGCCTGCTACAGTAGTCACGCCCCAAACCCTCAGCCTGCTACAGTAGCCACACCCCAAACTCTCCGTCAGCTACAGTAGTCACGCCCCAAACCCTCAGCCTGCTAAAGTAGCCACACCCCAAACTTTCCGTCTGCTACAGTAGTCACCCCCCAAACCCTCAGCCTGCTACAGTAGCCACGCCCCAAACTTTCCACCTGCTACAGTAGCCACGCCCCAAACTCTCCATCTGCTACAGTAGTCACACCCCAAACTCTCAGCCTGCTACAGTAGTCACACCCCAAACTCTCAGCCTGCTACAGTAGCCACACCCCAAACTCTCCGTCTGCTACAGTAGTCACGCCCCAAACTCTGCGTCTGCTACAATAGTCACACCCCAAACTCTCAGCCTGCTACAGTAGTCACGCCCCAAACCCTCAGCCTGCTACAGTAGTCACACCCCAAACTCTCAGCCTGCTACAGTAGCCACACCCCAAACTCTCCATCTGCTACAGTAGCCACGCCCCAAACTCTGTCTGCTACAGTAGCCACACCCAAACTCGCCATCTGCTACAGTAGCCACGCCCCAAACTCTGTCTGCTACAGTAGTCACACCCCAAACTCTCAGCCTGCTACAGTAGCCACACCCCAAACTCCGTCTGCTACAGTAGCCCCCCCAAACTCTCAGCCAGTGCCACGCCCCAAACCCTACCTGCTAGTAGCCACACCCCAAACTCCGTCTGCTACAGTAGTCACCCCCAAACTCTCCGCCTGCTACAGTAGCCACGCCCCAAACTCCACCTGCTACAGTAGCCACGCCCCAAACTCTCCATCTGCTACAGTAGTCACACCCCAAACTCTCAGCCTGCTACAGTAGTCACACCCCAAACTCTCAGCCTGCTACAGTAGCCACACCCCAAACTCTCCGTCTGCTACAGTAGTCACGCCCCAAACTCTGCGTCTGCTACAATAGTCACACCCCAAACTCTCAGCCTGCTACAGTAGTCACGCCCCAAACCCTCAGCCTGCTACAGTAGTCACACCCCAAACTCTCAGCCTGCTACAGTAGCCACACCCCAAACTCTCCATCTGCTACAGTAGCCACGCCCCAAACTCTGTCTGCTACAGTAGCCACACCCCAAACTCTCCATCTGCTACAGTAGCCACGCCCCAAACTCTGTCTGCTACAGTAGTCACACCCCAAACTCTCAGCCTGCTACAGTAGCCACACCCCAAACTTTCCGCTTACTACGGTAGCCACGCCCCAAACTCTCCACCCGCTACAGTAGCCACGCCCCAAACTCTCCACCTACTACGGTAGCCACGCCCCAAACTCTCCACCCGCTACAGTAGCCACACCCCAAACTCTCAGCCCACTACAGTAGCCACACCCCAAACTCTCCGCCTACTACGGTAGCCACGCCCCAAACTCTCCACCCGCTACAGTAGCCACACCCCAAACTCTCAGCCCACTACAGTAGCCACACCCCAAACTCTCCGCCTACTATGGTAGCCACGCCCCAAACTCTCCACCCGCTACAGTAGCCACACCCCAAACTCTCAGCCCACTACAGTAGCCACACCCCAAACTCTCCACCTGTATACAAAATCTTACATACTTTATCTTTAACTATAATAACTCATGTCTTTACTTCAGTCATAATCTAACATGACATAATAGGATGTTTTGAGTTGTTGCCATGGTATCTATAATGCATTAATATTTTGCATATTTACTCTCTCTCTCTCTCTATCTCTTGTTTCCTCCCATAATTCCACTGTCAGCGGTGGACGCCACAGAACAGCAGCTGTGGATGACGCAGATACAGGCCGGTACCAGACGCCACTCCGACAGCAGCGCCAAGGTGTGTGAACACTCACACTCACTCACATACACACACACACTCAACCACACACGCTCACACACGTGTGTTGGAGTATGTTTGAGGAGAGCGGTGGGAAATTATTATATTATATAGGGAAATTTTTGCTTTTGGGAGAGTTTGAGTTGCATGTGTGACGTGCAAAGATTTGTAATGCAAGTGTGTGTGTGTGGTCTATATGATGTCAATCTAATGATGCACACAGGGTTCTGAGGGCGTTTAAGGTTAGGAGAGTTTGATGAGATGAACTCACTGATATAGTTCTGAACCTCACTGACTCCAGAGCTCATGTTGGTCTGTGGACACTCCTGTTATAGTTTCGGCCCGTTGTGTGTTTGTGTGGATGCTGTAATCTGATCTGATGTCCTTCACAGATGAGGAAACTGAAAGACTGTGATGAGAATCTGTGTGTCAACCAAACGCAGAACACACTGGATGCACAGGTACATCACACACACACACACACACTCACAGACAGATTTTTAAACTGTTCAAACATCTTTCCTCACTTTATGGATTGATTCTTACTGTAAAGAAACACTCTATGAATGACTTGTGTGTTTTTCACTCATTGATCTTCATTGATCATTAATCTTCAGCACACAAACACGCAGAATGACTTTTGTTTAACATCATGTCTAGGTTTGATTTATACGTTACCAATAAAAAGAGGTTTTCCTTCATCATTTACTGATTAACAGGACATTTTTGTGGATGTGTGATAAAATCCAGAGATTCAGTCCGCTCTAAATGTTCAGATCAAACTTTAGAAAGCTGAGAACAAAGTTATAAAGTCTTACTGAATACATGCATTAAAATTAATTTCATCCAGTGTTATCTTAGTATCATTGAGATGTTATTATAGTTTTTATTAATTTGTTTTTGTTATTATATTTTACGTTTTAATTTTAGAATTTTTTTTTTTTTTGTCATTTTTATTTCTTAAAAAATGTCCATATAGTTTTTTTTTTGTTTTTTTTATTTCAGTTTAGGGTAATTTTGGTACATCAACTTAAACTAAATCAAGAAATGTTTCCTTGACATTGAATAAAATGAAAAAAAAGTTTGAATATTTTATTTTATATCAGTTAACATTTATTTTATTATAGTAACAAAAATATTTTCATGGTTTTAGTTATAACCCTGATTTAATTGTCATTAAATTCTCATTTTCATTTAGTTACTAAAATCAACTAAAACTGAAATAAAAATTAATAGAAACTAAAAAAAAAAGAGGCAAAAACAACAAAGTTACTAAAATGAAAATGTAATAAATAAATAAATAAATATATATATATATATATATATATATATATATATATATATATATATATATTAATTTTATTACTTAAAGTAAAAGAAAAACTGAAATGAAAATATATAAACTTAAAAACTAATAAAAATGACAAAATTACTAAAACTTTAACTAAAATTAAAGTGAAAACAGAAAATACTAAAACTAAAAACTAATTCAAGCTATTAATAAAAGCGATGACAGTATCTCAGTGATAGCAAAGTCAGGCTGTGTGTGTGTGTGTGTGTGTGTGTGTGTGTGTGTGTGTGTGTGTGTGTGTGTGTGTGTGTGTGTGTGTGTGTGTGTGTGTGTGTGTGTGTGTGTGTGTGTGAATCTTTCACCGTGTCTCTCTGTCCGTCTCAGGGTTCATCGGGCCGCACGCGGAGCTTCTCTCTGCTTCCTCACCTCCCTCCGTCTTCCTCTCCTGCGTCTCAGAGGCACCTTCCTCACCCCGGGCCTCCGAGCAACATCGTCACCATCACGCACCACAAGTCGCCTGCAGCCGCCCGCCGTGCCAAAAACCAGTATCCACAGCGCCTCCTGGAGGTCAAAGAGGTCAGACACACACACTCTCTGACATTCAAAGAAATTCAGTGCAGCATAAGAATTTAATTAGTCCAAAACACAAATATTTTAACTAGTTTTTAATTTAATATTATTTACATATAGCACTACAAAATCACTCCATGTTGTTTTCAAAATCTTTATAATAAATAATAAATATTGACATCAAATGGCATTCTAAGAAATTAAGAGTTTAATTAAGAGTTTAATTTCACATCATCTATAAAATCAAATGTATGTGCATTTTAATATCATCTGATGTTTCACAGATACCCTGTATGATACGTTTATGGGTAATTCATACTGAAAATTAAATGCATTATTAAACACTACACTTAAAGCATTTATACAGTTTCCTGCATTTATGCATGTGGCAGATGCTTTTATCTGAAGTGACTTACATTGAATTTATGATAGATATTTTATTAATGTAAATCACTCTGGATAAAAGCATCTGCCACAAGCACAAAGGTGAATATGTAACCTAACTAAAACACGCCTCCTGTTCACTGGATTTTCTCTTGAAACATCTTCTTCATTAAACAGAAATGTATCACAGAGATGTTTCTCCTCATATAACGTGAGTTTTGAACTCTATGGGTTTCATTTCTGTGCCAGAACATCATTTAGTGAATTAAAGTCCTGCGTCAGCCGAAACATTATTACCTCGTCTGTCAGATCTCACGTGATCATCCGCCTCGACTTCAGTTCAAACTCTCAGGCCCTCGATTTCATCAGCAATAAAGGAAAGGAAGTTCAATGAAAGATAATGAAGATACTTACCACTTTTATTCTTTATAATAATGTGCCAAGAATTCAGTAAGAAAGTCAGTCACCAATTTTAATTTCATGTTAACTACTGTACATGATCAAAGCTACAGTAAAAACAGTGAAATATTATTACAGTTTAAAATAACTGCTTTCTATGTGAATATATTTCAAACTGTAATTTATTCCTCAAAGCTGAATTTTCAGCATCATTACTCCAGTCTTTAGTGTCACATGACCTTTCAGAAATCATTCTAATATGATGATTTGCTGCTCAAGAAACATTTTTTTTTATCAATTTTATGCATCTTTGCTGAAATAAAAATATTAATTTCTTGCAACCCCCCCCCCCCAAAAAAAACAACTTAAAAAATGTAGTGTGTATTTATGTGAATGTGAATAGGTGTCAATGTTGTAAAGTTCATCAATTATGAAACAAATTCAATTCAGTTGTAAAACAGACAAAAGACAAGTGACATTATTCAAAATTCATCTTAGATGATTAGTAAATTATTGTAGTAACAGTGAACATGACAGTCTTTTATGGAAGCTTGTTTCTTCTACAGAATAAAACAATTTAAAAGATAATTGCACCTTTTTTCTCGCAATTCTGACTTTTTTCTCGCAATTCTGACTTTATTTCTCGCAATTCTGACTTTTTTCTCGCAATTCTGACTTTATTTCTCGCAATTCTGACTTTATTTCTCGCAATTCTGACTTTATTTCTCGCAATTCTGACTTTTTTCTGGCAATTCTGACCTTTTTTTTTCTCAATTCTGAATTCTGACTTTATTTCTCGCAATTCTGACTTATTCTGACTTATTCTGATGATTCTGACTTTATTTCTCGCAATTCTGACTTTTTTCTCACAATTCTGACCTTTTTCTCGCAATTCTGACCTTTTTTCCTCAAGTCTGACTTTATTTCTCACAATTCTGACCTTTTTTTTCTCAATTCTGACCTTTATCTTGTAATTCTGACTTTTTTTCTCGCAATTCTGACTTTTCTCACAATTCTGACCTTTTTTCTCGCAATTCTGACCTTTTTTCCTCAAGTCTGACTTTATTTCTCACAATTCTGACTTCTTTCTCGCAATTCTGACTTTTTTCTCACAATTCTGACCTTTTTTTTCTCAATTCTAACCTTTTTCTCGTAATTCTGACTTTATTTCTCGCAATTCTGACTTTATTTCTCGCAATTCTGACTTTTTTCTCACAATTCTGACCTTTTTCTTGCAATTCTGACTTTTTCTCGCAATTCTGACTTTTTCCTCGCAAGTTTATATCACACAATTCAGAGAAAGAAAGAGTCAGAACTGCAATATGTAAACTTGCAATTGTGAGATAAAAAGTTGCAGTTACCTTTTTTATGTTTCATTCAGTGGCGGAAACAAGCATCCACACTTTTCTGATGGTTTGCTCTGATGTTTTGACCAGAGTAACCCCTCGGGTTGTGTTCTAGTTAGTAGTGCAACTGAACTGCTCCACCTGTTGGTCAACTGCAGTAAGAACCTTCCTCTCTTCTTCAGGCTATGAACCAGGCCGAGGGTCAGCAGAAGAGTCTGGTCCAGTCCATCGAGTCTCTGCCGGCGAGAGGATCCCTGTCCTGTCTGGATCAGGACCTGCTGCTGCTGAAAGCCACGTCTGCCGCCACGCTGAGCTGCCTGGGAGAATGCCTGACTATATTACAGCACAGCGCCGGACACAGCGGCAGCAGCAGCGCTAAGCCGGTTCACAACCGCGGTGAGTCCGACACGGACGCCCCACAGACTGAGTCGGCCAAAGATCAGGGCGAGGTCGACTGCGGCCCCTGTCCGTATATAACGGGGCCCATGCAGCTAAACGTTTGCAATAAATGCTGTTGAAGGGCTGTTTGCATGTTCAGTGTCTGTGTGAGTTCATCTGTATTTTGGTTCTTCATTTGTTCATTCAGTTCTGTGCCTGATTGTATCATTTGTATTTGTGCTTGAGTGTGTAACACGGGTGAAACCGTCTCTCGATGCATGATTCGTGTGAGTGTTTGGAATCTGATTCCTGTTGCTTTTCAATGCTGGATGAACCACATGCCAAAGAAACACACAGGTGCCTGAAAACTCCAACCGACACAGTGGATCCAGTAAAACTTTCAGATCAACCCTGACATGGACTCAGGTGCTTCGCTCTGGGCGTCAAGATCAATCGCCATGATTTTATATTTGATTTTGTTTTATGTTTGATCATTTTTTTTAATGTTGATCGACTCGGCCAAACGAGAACTCCTTGATATGAATGGACACATTTGAGGAGAAACACTTGAGAGCCGAATGACTCTGTTCCTGGTCTGAATATTGTATGTTTGTTTCTGAATGTTGGTCTTCAGATCTCAGGTTCTGTTTCTTGTGTTTGGACAGAACATTAATTTCAGCGCTTTTTAATGCTGTTTTTCTTTTGTAAAATATATTTTTGTTCCTCTGAGAGTGTGCTTGTTCTTCTCTCGCCCTGAATGCTTCAAATTGAGGTGAAAATGAGACCCTATTGGTATATACTGAATGGACTGAATCCCAAACGGATCACCCAGAATGTTTCTGATGTTACAGAAATGAATTAAATTAATTAAAATCCTGAGTTTAGAAGACACCTTTGATCTCTGACGGGTCTATTAAGGGTTAGTTGTGTGTATTGAGGGGGCGGGGCTGTGAATGGGGCGGGGTTATGACAAAGAGTGGGCAAGTCTTGGACAGGGGCGGGGCTCTGACAGAGGGGACTGTGAGTGGGTGTGTCTTGGACAGGGGTGGGGCTGTGAATGGGGCGGAACCTGCTGATCCAAACGAGGGAAACGCCAATCAGGTAAATACATATTTTGTGTTTTGTTTGCATGATCCGTTTGTTCTTCATCACAATGATCAGTCAGAACATTGCACATATTCTGTTCTCTTTTGTGCACGGATGTTTCTCTGCATGGTCTGTGTGATATTTATTTTTTTCCAGCTGTTTCAGAAATTAAAGAATTAATCTGAAGTTATGCTCGATGCTGTCAGATATAGTGTTAATTTAGTTATTTCCTGCTTTTATATATATATATATATATATATATATATATATATATATATATATATATATAAAATATAAATAAAATAAATGTTTTCTATTTAAACATTTTAAAATTTATGTTGACTTGAGATCATTGCAAGCCCCGATCGGTCTTGGCAGCGCCGCTTCAAATCAAACACAGCTACTATCTTAATTTTTACTTCCTTGTTAAAGGGTTACCTTACCCAAAAATAAAAATTCTTTTAAAATTACCCACCCTCATGTTGTTCCAGACCCGTAAGACTTTTGTTCATCTTCAGAATACAAATTAAGATATTTTTTATGAAATCTGAGATATTTCTGTCCCTCCATTGACAGTCTATGAAACTACCATTTTCAAGCCCCAGAAAGGTAGTAAAGACATCATTAAAGTAATCCATGTGATTGCTTTGTGCAAAAAATTAGAATTAACCTCTTTATTTACAAAATATTAATCTCCAACGTACGTTGGAGAATCCACTGGAGTCACATGGATTACTTTAATGATGTCTTTACTACCTTTCTGGGGCTTGAAAGTGGTAGTTTCATAGACTGTCAATGGAGGGACAGAAATCTCTCAGATTTCATCAAAAAGATCTTCATTTGTGTTCCGAAGATAAATGATAGTCTTACGGGTTTGGAATGACATGAGGGTAATTAATGACAAAATTGCCCTTTTTGGGTGAACTAAAACTTTAATAATATCTTTATTTTTATTTCCTGGAAGGAGACTGTTTTGAAGGAAATGAACAGGTTCAGATTCTAATGTTTTGTTTTCTTTTTGATGCATCTTGACTAAAGACATTAGCTTATTTATGTTAAAACTTAAATGCAATGCAAGTGGCTTTCACATTAGAAATGTGTAAATGTAATATTGATTTATTTATTTAAAGGTCAGTAATCTACATGAGCACCAATGTCACAGAGAAGAACCGTATTTATTCATCTCAGTTCTGCAATTGGCTGAATCTGTCAGAAAGTAAGGAAAACTTGACATCTGCTGATCAGAAATATTATGAGAGCAGGTGCCAATTCAGCAGATTCCTGATGATGCTTTGATCATGACGTCATGAGAATTTATGAAATGAGATGTTTGTGCATCAGTACAAGACCCTTTCACATCTTTTCACAACACACTGAACGGCTGCCAGACACTCAGAAGTTTAGAATATAAAATTAACTGGTTATATTTATAAAAATAAATAATACATTGGTATTGGTAATACAACTGCCATGCTTTTCATGTGAAGGTCAAAGCAGCACATGTTTGTATTGAAAGGTGTGATTACATTCCTTCCCCTGCTGGAAAAAAACTGCCCTTAAGCTGGTTTTATCTGGTTTCTACTGGTCAGGAAGTCCTAGTTTAAATGCATTTGTAAACCTTAGGCTTGGTTTACGCTGCTTTTCAACAGAGGGCTGAACATTGGCGCTGATGCACTGAACAATGACAGCTGAAGGTCACTAATTGATCTGGTTTGGAATTTGGGCGTGATGTGTAACTGCTGACCGCTGGTCATGTGCTCTTCATTCCTGCAGAAAATGTTCCTGTATGGACTGTCCCAAAGTCACCCTCAGAAGAAGGTCTGAGGAACAGCGGTGCTTCTACCCTGAGCTCCACAGAGCCCTCGCCCTCCCTCAGGAAGAAGAACCTGCTGCAGAACACTGAGGTAAGACCATTTAGCCCCTGTTTACACCTGATATTAAGATGTATTTTGGTCGATCGGATCACAAGTAGATGAGAGAGACACATTCCCGTTTACACCTGGTGTTTAAATCCATCTCTTTTGTCCACTTTCAACCACTTCTGTCCTGATTTCTTTAAGGGGAGGGTCTATATGTGGGTAAATGTATGTTTTTTTTTTCAGATCTTTCAATCTAATGGACAAAATAAGGGTAAACATACAGAGAGCAGCAGCTTTTCGTTTCTCTGACAGCCTCAAGACCACGCTGAACACGGTGAATGTGTTATTAGAAATCAGGAATGGTGGGAGAACATTGTGCTTGGTACATTTATTTGTCTTCAAACCAAACTTGGGTCTTCAGCCGACAAAGTTTAAATCCTGTCTGGCTAGCGTGCTTCCCATAATGTTTACGCCTTATGTCAGTAGGCAGAGAGTCTTTTGTGGCTGTTCAAACACATTTGAGCACATGAGTGTTTCCACAATGAAAGCAATCCGGTCGAATGCATTTTCAACTATCTCTGGAAGTGGTCAAAAGTGGACAAGCTCAAAACATTTTAGACTCTTTTTACACCTGTCATCCAAAACGCATCTTAATACCAGGTGTAAACCGAGCCTTCCTGTCTGAGACTGGAATAACATTATGTATAATGCGACCATGCGGTGTGTGTGATATAAGTGTTTGCAGCAGGACGGGATGGAGGTGATTTCTCCTGATGAGGAGGTGATGGATTCGGATGATAACTCTGAAGAAGATCTGGGTGTACTGGAGGACCAGAGGAGCGTCATTCTGCATCTGCTGTCTCAGCTCAAACTCGGCATGGACCTCACACGGGTGCGAGTGAACTACACAACACATCTGATAACATTAGAGTTTCACTTTACATTACAGTAAAATGTGTGGTTTGCGCAGATTGTTCTTCCCACATTCATCCTGGAGAAGCGTTCATTACTGGAGATGTACGCTAACTTCATGGCGCACCCAGACCTGTTCCTGTCCATCTCCGCGGGAAACACGCCGGAGGAGCGTATGGTGCGTTTCGTCGAGTATTACATGACCGCCTTCCATGAAGGACGTAAGGGCGCCGTCGCCAAGAAGCCCTACAACCCGGTGCTGGGCGAGACCTTCTGCTGCTCGTGGGCGGTTCCGCGAGAACGTGTCCACCCACTGAGGGTGGGGCAGCGAGACGTGACCAATCAGGAGGCAGCAGGGGCGGAGTCAGACTATTACAGGGTGCGTTTTGTGGCGGAGCAGGTTTCCCATCATCCTCCGGTGTCTGGGTTTTACTGTGAGTGTGCGGAGAGAGGCATGTGCGTCAACGCGCACATCTGGACCAAGAGCAAGTTCATGGGGATGTCAGTCGGCGTATCCATGGTGGGAGAAGGTGGGTGACGCTCTCTTATGCACAGGGAAAAAACACAGGGAGTGTTGTAACACCAAACTCCATATGTTCAGTCTTGTTTAGGCAGTTTTGACCTTTGTCCATCAGGTGTGTTACACCTGCGGGATCACGGTGAGGAGTACGTGTTTACATTCCCGAGTGCGTTCGCTCGATCCATCATCACCGTGCCGTGGGTGGAGTTGGGGGGAAAGGTCACCATCAGCTGCGCCCAGACAGGATACTCGGCTAGCGTCACATTCCACACTAAACCCTTCTACGCGGGCAAAGTTCACAGGTCGGTGCTGCACTCACGTCGTGTCGGAAAGATTGGATTTACGAGTTGGACGTGTTCCTGGTAATCTTGAATCAGAATAACTTTGCCTCTCTCTTGCAGCAACATCTCTTCTCTGATGATGATGATGAGGGCGGGGCAACCTGTCACTCACACGAGATCCACCAATAGCAAACCACAACCATCCAATCAATTCCCCACAGACAAAATCAAGGCCCGCCCTACATTTGTTCTTGTTTGAGAAGTAGTTTCACTCAGATATACATCATAATAGGGAAGAAAAGACTAGACTAAACTTTAAGTTTGTTTCCACCAAAGCGTTTTTCTAAATTCCAGAGTATTTTGTTCAATTGTTTTCAATGGGAGTGCCGCCAAAGTCCCTTTTAAGACAAGTAATTTCACTCGGTGGCCATCTTTGAAACTCCTCTCGGGCATTCAAGTGCAGCTCCTATCTCTCTGAATGGGGAAACATCAAATTCTCCAAAGCTGTTAGCCATGCTTTCACCAATGAAATCTGACAACAACTGTCTCATAAATTTTGTTTCTAAACACTCAAATCATGACAAAAAAAAAAATTTTCAGGCTGGATCAAGCTAATGTGCGTGCGCAGTCCTAAATGCGCATCTCTTGTGCCTCATTTCGGAGGCACGTGTCTGACTGTTTCTATAGGAACCGGAGCTTTTAACAGCCTCTGCAGTGCCGCGATGACTTTACCAATCGGCGATTGGATCTTATTTAGAAAGGCGGGACTTATTCTGCCATATTGCGCGTTGCACTTTCTCCCATTCAAAACAATACGAGTGATGCGTCTTGTGTTATTCTATAGTCTTTGGTGCCGCGTATTTAAAAATGCCAGCAGTGACGAGGGGCTGAGCATTTATTTCACGCTGAGCGCTGCGCACTTGCCATTTTTTCTGGCTTTTCCGAGAGTTTATAAATGGGTAAAACACAGCACTCATTACTGTCACATTTTACCCAGCCTTCCAATCACAGTAGAGGAGGGGCGGGACAAATACCACACTGACTAATTGTCACATCTTGCTTGTACAACAACAACAGAAATCTTGTTGAATTTTATTTAGAAAAGGTACATTGCCATCTTGCTCCGACTGAAGTGATTTGAAAGCACCTGACATCTTAATTACGACTTCCCAACTTGTAAATACGAATTTCCCAGTGCGGTCATGTCAGCAAAATTTGTGGCAAAAATGTCCATCCATGACCAACTTTAACCCCAGTTAAAATCTTTCACACTGATTGCGTGGATTCCTATAGTAATTACTGTATTTTAGTCATGAAAATTCTTTAAATGTAAATGCATTATTTTGATAGTTAAATGAGACGTAATTGAGAAGTCTCTGAGTGATGACGATGATGAATGTGTGTTTCAGGGTAAGTGCAGAGGTGAAGCAGAACTCCAGCGGGACGGTGGTTTGTAAAGCTCAGGGCGAGTGGAACGGGACGCTGGAGTTCACATACAGCAGCGGAGAGACCAAAGTGATTGACACCAACAAACTGCCCGTCATCAAGAAGATGATTCGCCCGGTGGAGAAACAGGGCCGGAGCGAGTCCAGGTGATTCTTCACAATATTACTGTGCTTTTACTAAAATAAATGCAGCCTTGATGAACAGAAGAGACTTCTGTTTAAAAAACATTAAAAAATCTTGCAGAATCTTATGAACATATGGTTTTCCTAAAATACTTCAATCAGTTGTGATATTTTGCCGGTCTGTGTGTGTTTGAGCTCAGGCGTCTCTGGCAGCACGTGACCGCGGCTCTGAAGGAAGGAAACGTTGATCTGGCGACTGAACACAAGCATCGGTTAGAGGAAGACCAGCGATCCGGCGAGAGACAGAGAGCCACCAACAACATGCCCTGGAAACCCAAATACTTCAACAAAGAGGTGCGTTCATGACCCAGACCGGCTCAGAAACTACAGCAACATGTGTTCGTGTTACAGACTGAACTGGGTTTGATATGGAAACTTGTTTCCGTCACAGACTAAATTGTTTAATTCATTGTTTGAGTTCATATCTCACAATTCAGACTTTATAACTTGCAATTGCAAGTTTATAATTAGCAATTTTAACTTTTGCTCAGAAGTGTTAGTGGGCGTTTACACTACACCGTTTTCAACTATAAATGAAAATTTTGTATTGTTTTGGCCGTTCATTTACAGGACAACAGCGTTTTGGGGGCCTGAAAATGCAACTTTTTGGAAACGGGTTTCAAAGTGCAATTTTTGAAAACGATACCGTTATCATCTCCGTGTAAACTACAAAAACGCGAATTTGTTAAAACTGTGATGCCGCGCAAATGCGTATTGCACATTCAGTCCATAGCCGCGTGCATTCCTTTACAATGTGACATCGCCATCTACTGGCCTGGCAGCAGAATACAGCGATTTTAGTCATGTGAATGGGATTGTTTTGACACCGTTGTCGTTGTACATAAAACTTTTCAAAAACGCAAAGGAAAATATTCTCCGTTTTTAGTACATAGTTGTTGTGTAAAAGTACCCTTAGATAAAAAGTTGCCTTTTTTAATTTCGTAATTTTAAGAAAAAAAGTCAGATTTGCAAGATTTAAACATGCAATTGTGAGAAATAAAGTCCGATTTATGAGTTATTAACTCGCAAACCTTTTTTGTTTTTTATTCCTTGGTGGAAGAAACTTCCATAGTTTGAAATGTGACAAACTGCAAATATTAACTAAATATATTAAAAAACTTTATCTAAAAAAGGGACCGTTTAAATTGTGATGTTTATCACTCTTGTGGAGCTAAGGTGAAATCATTTTAAACAGCTTTTTCTGGAGTTTTTAATTTTGTTTGTCTGTGTGCAGGGTGACGGATGGGTCTACAGAAACCCACTATGGAAAAACACACTGAGATAAACTACAAACCACAGGAGAGAGATGACCGCTGATCAGAACAACACAGGGACTCAACAAACAGCAAAAAAAGAGACTGGATAATCATGCATTATGATGCATCGCACCATAGACTGTACAGAAACCAATGTGTAAACATAAAAACATGGATGCATAGAATAGACTTTTATACACTGTATAAATTATATTATTTTTCACGATTATCTAACCGAGCCTTTGTGAATATACACATGTACACAGTATTAATGTGATCTGCCATTAGATGATTTATTAACAGAGTCAGAAATTTACAAGCAACATGGAAGAGATGTTTATATTCAAGCTTCATACAGTCATGAAAACACAATCAGCTCATATTTCACCCCAAAATCAAGATAAAAAAAAATTAATTATAAATTAAATTAAGTAATAAAGTATAATTATATAGTAATTATATAATAAATAATATATACATCTTTTATAAGATTTTTTTACATTGTGAATTTACCACTTAAATTGTTAGTACTGCAATATAGTATTTTTTTACTCCATTACAGAAAAAATATTGTAATATAATATTTTATTTAAATCAGCATAAATTAAATGTGAAACAATGAATACTATCACAATGTACAAATACTTTGCCATTTAAAATATATTTATTTTAAATAAATCTTAATGTCCTAAAATAAGCTTCAGTTTCATATATTTTTAGTTAAGAAGAACTAAATGAAACAGTATTTTGGGGTGAAATATGACCTGCACATGATCTTGACTTATTTGTTAAGATGTTTGACATGAAACAGAGATTAAACGGATGAAAACCTTGTGTTTTCACTAATCATGTGAGCTAGTAGTCAGTCAGCTGATGGTTAAATGGATGACCACATCTGGCTAATCAATATCCTCAATCCATGAGTCACGGTTAATTCCTAAAGCCTAACTGACTGAACTTTTGTTTGAACTAATTGGCCATTAAACGAGATTTTACCCGAGAAATTTTACACTCCTCCACTAAGGATTTCTGATGCACTTTTAATCGAGGCCTTCCCTCAATCTTGTGACTTTATATTAACAGTATTCACTGATGTAAAGTACATTGATTTGAACTAGGTTCATTGATTTTGTAGGTTCCCAGCAGTCACTGCTGTATGATACATGATGCAAGACTTTAAAGGGACAGTACTGTATTCTAAACTATAATCTGGTTATAGCTGAAGAAGTGTTATAAAGCTCTACACAGGATATGTGTTTTCTGATGAGTCTATGGGTTAGTTCACCCAAAAAGTATCATTGTGTCATCAATTAATCACCCTCATGTCATTCCAAACCCATAAGACTTTTGTTCTTCTTCAGAACACAAATGAAAATATTTTTATGGGAGATTTCTGTCCATCTATTCACCAAGAACTCTGAAGCTTCAAAATGTTCTTAGAGGGATAGTTCAACCAAAAATGAAAATTCTGTCATCATTTACTCGATCTCATGTTATTCCAAAACTGTATGAATTTCTTTCTTCTGCCGAACACAAAAAAATATATTTTAAAGAATGTCAGTAACCTAATTAACGAGGGACGTAACATATTTGGGGGCTCGTCCGGGATCTTTATCCCTTTTTGGAAAGGGATCTCAATTTTTATATTGTTTACAGAGAGGTTCATATCCCGGACGAGCCCCCAAGTATGTTACGTCTCTTGCAGTGTTGCCAAGTCTGCGGTTTACTAATTGGACTAATTTACAATGTTGCAGCGGGTTGTTTTTAATATCCGCAGTTTTAAGCGACCCCAAATAACATGATATTTAGCCCCGGGGATGCGAATTTTACCAGGAAACCCCACCAAAATGCGTATTTTACCTCCTGGAACGTGATTTTTACCGTGGGACACCCCATAATGCAATTGGGCTAGTTTTGAGAAGCAATTGGATGGGTTTTGTTGTGAAAACCTGGCAACCCTGGTCCCTCATTATTTATATAGATGTTATTTGTCTAGGAAAATTATTAGACATAACAAATGTTTTGCACGTGTGTGTGACGACAGTGAGGGGATTGCAAGCGAAATGGGATGGACCACAAGTTTTGTCATTTTTACAAATTACATTTTTATTTTCTTTAAATGCAATAAAGTGAAGTAATAAAGAAAAAAATAATTAATTAATGAATATTTACAATATGTACAACTTAGCAAGAACAAACAAAATCAACAACAAACAATCTGGTGGAGAGGAAGGAGCAAGGGAGTCCCGTTTTTGACTTCCATAGTATTTTTCTTCAGTTGGGCCCATCAACTGTTTGGTTGCCCATATTCAAAATATCATCGTTTGTGTTCCGCAGAAGAAAGAAATTCATACAAGTTTGGAACAACATGAGGGTAAATGATGACGTTTTCATTTTTGGGTGAACTATCCCTTTAAGGAAATTTTGAAGCGTCAAGAGACTTTAAATGGAGGGACAGAAATCTTTCATGAAAATATTTTCATTTGTCTCTTTAATATGTACGTTGGAAGGACGTGAGGGTGAGTAATTAATGGTGAACTGTTCCTTTAAGGTGCGGTCACATTTATTGTTGCTCGGCTGGATCGTTTCGGGGAAAAATGCTCACGTAAAATTCGTGCATTTTAAAGTTGGGGATTTGAATTCACCATACTGAACAACAGAAAACTATGTGGTTTGAAAATGTGTTCTGTTTGAGCTGTGCTTTATAGAAGAGACAACGAATATGTTTTTGCCTGCGAAATTTCGCGGAAATATCGCTAATGTGGCCGCACCTTCACACACAGCAAAATTAAGCTCCTTTTGCAACGAGTACTGTAAACTGTTCATATGGGTGCTGAAATAAACATGAAACATGCCTTGCTTTTCTCAGAGTAAAATAATTTACAGCAAGTCTTTCTAAACGGTGTTGATCGTGTGTAACTGAGTAAAACGGAGCTGACAAGAGATATTTTGGAAATTTCTGTTTGAAATAAACCTGCCTCAGCACTCACAGCGTTGTATTTTTTCACTGACATTCAAAATTATTGAAATGTCAAGCATTTGTAACCAAATAATAGTAACATACATGTCCTTTCACCACATTTTTTACCTTTAATCCAGATCTGCTCGGCAGGTTTGATGTTATAGCGTCCTCTAGTGAGGATCGGCTGAACTACAGTGCAAGTATACTGTACACACAAAAACATCAGGGGTTTTGTAATGATAATATTCTTATTTGTAACGAAGGTTAAGGGAATATAGGGATTATGACATACTATAATATACCATTAGCACAGAGCAATATTTTTTTTTATGGGAAAAGTCTTTTTTTCCCTAGAACGTTTTTGTAAACAAAATACAATTTTGAACAAAAAAACATTTTTTTTTATTATTTGTATTTTACCTCCATCACAATCAGCCTACAACTGAAGAAAAGCACGAAGAATAAGGAACTTTTAATGAGAAATAAATCTTCAGCAGTTCAGAGAGACAATATAAAAATACGGAGAATCAATTCAATTCAATTCATGAGTTGAAGTCTGCGGATTGATCCTCCTCAGTGACAATGTGATATCAGCATTCAGAGACACTGTTCAGGCGCAGATTTTCATTGATTTTTGCATATTAAACTGCACAATAAAATGAATTACATGTAAAAACTTTAATGTTGTCCATCTATCACAGAGAAAATCCATTAAAAGTCACGAGAAACAGTCCAAAAGTGCTGAAAATTACTGCATCTTTGATTCATATTCCAAACTAAATTAACAAAGAAACATTAAAATATAAAAACACTAACAAAATATTAATACATTTTTGAAAAGACAGATTTATGCTGATTCTAAGCTGATTCTGAATAAATGCCTTTTGAAAATATGTCATAAACAATATATAAAAATATGTAAAAATGTATGACTGACTATTATGCATCACATGAAGTTAATCAGTTTAAAACTGTGAAATACAAAAAGATGGAAAATTTTTAATGCAATTCAAACACATAAATCTTAAATTCAGGCCTAAATATATATTTTTGAGTGTAATTGTAATTTTCCGCTCAGCAACAGTCAGTGTAAATGTCTGATATGAGGAGAACATGAGCTCTTTGGTTCAACATCTTCATTCTCCAGCTAAAAAGTGTCGCATTTCCGTTTTGTCATATAAAAACAATCTGTTCCCTTATTATCAAACACATATTCAAGTATGAAAAATAATAACCAGCCACTGCAGCAGCTCCAGACACCAGTGATCCAGTTTAGTTCAGTTTAGTCCAGTTCGCCTCTGTTTCCGGTTTAATCTTCTGCCTTTCTTCAGAACAAGCTTGTTTTTGATGAATCCACGTCTCCTCCTGGTCACCTGCACAGATCGACAACGTTAAACCCAGACAACAACATAGTGTCGGCCCAGATCCAGCCCACATCTGGCCCGTGTGGAATCCACACGTATCAGATATTGGCCGGACACTATGTTGCTGTCTGGGAAACAACATCAGCTGATGAAAACAAGTCTGAGTTTATAGATGGAAGGATCTCGTACCTTCCGTTTGTGTTTGTGTTTGTGTTTGTTAGCAGCGCTGGTCACTCGAGGTTTGCGCTCCAGCCGCGGCCGGTTCTCCGGATCTTTGACTCTATAGATCCGGACGAGCCAGTGCTCGGAGCTGAACGCTTCCTCCAGGTGCTTCAGCCTGACGTCCTTGTTTCCGATCTCAGCGTTGCGCGTTCGGTCAAATCCTGGAGGAGTTCTGAAGTCCAGCTGAACAGAGAGAAACATGTTAGACGTCACACGAGCTCCTGATTGAACACGGTCACACGGTTCAGATCACGTGAGCAGAATCCACCTGCATTTCTCCGAAGCGATAGTAGGACATCTTATACATCAGACAGTCGAGCAGCGCTGGAGACGCGGCTTTATCCACCCTGAACTCTCCCTGCGGCGAGAGGAAATCGCTCTCCTGCCCACAGACACAAACACACTCATTCAGAGAGAAACTCACTTCCTGTTCAAGACTGTTAAACATCTCATGTCTAATCGAGAGCTTTGAGATGAACAACAGGAAAAGGAAGTAGATTTTTAGATGTAAATGTGAAATTAACCAGCTGCGCTCTGGTTGATCTCTAGTTAACCTCATCGTATACTATTATAATATTTATTAATATTTTGAATGAGCTTTTATCGTAATATTTTCAGTTCTCATTTTAGTGAGATTTTTTGTTTTAGTAATTTGTTATGTGCTTTTTTCATCTTTATTTTATTATTTTTTAAATATTTTTATTTAGCTTTTTTTTTATTTTAGTTATTTGCCAAGGCAATGTTTCTAATTTTCATACAAGTTTTTTAGTTTAAGCGTTTCATCTAATATTTATATTTTAATTTATTTCATTAATGAATTAATGAAAACTATTTTTAATAGTTTTAATTTTAATAGTTTTTGTCATGTGTTAGTTTTTTTTTTTAAATATTTGTACCTTTAATTTATGTTTAGTCATTTTAGTACTTTAACTTCAACTTAAAAAACTTGTGATAAGTGATAAAATTATACAAAAACTGGAAAAAAAATAATAACGTTAAACAGAAATATTAAAAACCTAAAATAAATCTTAATAAAATAAAATAAATATAAAATAAAATATAAATATTAGATGTAAATATTAGATAAAAACTTAAACTTAAAATTAGAAACGTTGCCTCGGCAGCTAATTGAAATAAAATAAATTAAAACTAAATAGAAATATTAAAAAAAAAAAAAAACTAATAAAATGCAATAAAGCTGAAATAAAATATAAATATTAGATGTAAATATTAGATGAAAAACTTAAATATATATATATATATATATATATATATATATATATATATATAACTAAGAAAATACAATAAAGCTGAAATAAAATATAAATATTAGATGTAAATATTAGATAAAACAGAAACTTAAAAACTGAAATAAAATAAATTAAAGATAAACAGAAATATTACAAAAATAAAATAAATCTTAATCAAATAAAATAAATATAAAATAAAATATAAATATTAGATGTAAATATTAGATAAAACAGAAACTTAAAAACTGAAATAAAATAAATTAAAGGTAAACAGAAATATTAAAAAAATAATACAAAACGAATTTTAGCAAAATTACTAAAAGTATAAAAACTTAAAAATTAAATGTTGCCATGGGAACTAACTGAAATAAAATACTTTTTTTCATCTAATATTCATGTTTTATTTCAGTTTTATTTCAATTAAAGAACAAGATTTTTTTTTTAATTAATTTTTGTCTTTATTGTGATAGGATAGTACAGAGCGGACAGGAAGTGATGTGTGAAAGAGAGAGGGGGGCGGTATCAGGAAAGGACCGTGAGCCGGGACTTGAACTCGGGTCGCCCGAAGCAACGGCGCTATATGTCGGTGCTGCCCACGAGGCTATCGGCGCCATCAGAACATGATTTGTAATAGTTTAGTTGTTAGTTAAGCGCGTCTCACCCGCACGTCTCGAGGATGTTCTCCCTCGGCGATCCTCACCATCCACAGGAACTTGTTGATGTCGTCGCCGGCGTATCCGATCACCCCTCCGAAGACAATCAGCACGTAGTCCACGTCCAGCAGCCTCATGATGTCATACGCCACACTCTCATTGGACGCCATGGCTTTCCCCACCTGAAAGAGCCGATCGGAGAGAGGGAATCAGACTTCCTGTGGATCAGTGTCTCTTCCTGTGGCGCGCGTGTCTCACCAGGGCGATGTGGCTGTTGTTCCAGGTGTTGTTGTCCACTAGCGTGGTTCTGTTGGCCATGCCTGCGATCTGATACCCATAATCCCACCAGCTCATGATGCGTGCGTGCTGGCCGGTGTTGAGCCGCAGCCAATAGTAAGCCTCTCTGAAATCATCCAGGATGTTGCGCGAGCTGATGGAAACACACAGGGAGGATGGATGAGCTGGTGTGCGTATATGTGTGTGTGTGTGTATGTGTGTGTGTGTGTGAACGTACCCGTCATGGTTGTATGAGGCCAGCACGACACTGGGACTGGAGTAGGCGTTACTGGTGACCCATGTGCAGTGAACAGTGAACATGAGCAGCAGCAGCAGCAGCAGGACGCTGACCAGACTCTTGATGTTTGAACCCAAGCCCTCTTCACACACGACCTGCTTCCGCACCTTACCAGCCTGAAACACACACACACACACACACACACACACACACACACACACACACACACACACACACACAGAGTCAGATCACCAGCAGGGGGCGACACACATCAGTTTAACACAGACCATCACTTTGACTCTGTCAACATGACTTAAAAATTTACTGTCTTAATAAATGTTTGATCTCACTGTGAACGATTCATGAAGACATTATTATAAATCTCTCACACATTTTTATATTTTTATAAATATTTTTATATTTTTCTTATAAAATTTGTTTATATTTTATATCTTCATGTATCTATTTTATATAAACAATTATATTTTTTTTATATTTTATCACTTAAATTTTATATTTATTTATAAATAAATGTATATTTATGTATTTTTTCATAATTAATAACTTATATATTTATTTAATCTTTTCCACCTTTTAAATATATCATATAAAATATACACAAATATTTATTTATTAATTATTTATGAATAAATTGATAATTTCTAAACAATAATTTACATATTTATATAACCTTTTCCACCTGAAATATATAATATAAAAATTAACATAATTACATAATAACAATTATGTAATATTATATTTGATTATATATTTATATAATTTTATATAAAAACTAATAAACGTATTAATTATTTATAAATAAATGTATACACTGTTAAATAAAAATTTATTAATTTTTAATATTTTAATATTTAATTTTTAATCACGTGTTCTCCATTCCTGAAATATATAATATAAAATAAACAAACAATTATTTAATATTTAGTATATTTAGTATATATTTTATTTTATATTTTCTTTATAATAAAAAATAAATGTATTTATAAAGTATTTATAAATAAATGTATACAACTTAAAATAATAATTTATTTATTTAAATTTCTCTACCTCTGAAATATATAATATAAAAATATATACAATTATACAATATTTATTATATTTTATTATACATATAACAATTATTTATACAATAAAAATTATACATTTATTCATACATTAGTTATTAATAAATTTATATATCAATAATTTATATATTTATATAAAATTCTACACCTCTGAAACATGTAAATGTTTGCAGGATAAACTAACCATTTTTGCAGTTTAGTTTTAAGTAATTGTCTACCTGGACTGAAAGAGTTTTGAATTGTGAAAGTTAAGGCGTGTCACATTAGCGAAACTTCTGTGAATTATCAAAGGCCGAAAAAGATTGACTAGATCAATAGTGCAGTGAAGTCACTTTTATCACACTTATCTGTTGGTCAACATGTTGAATTCATGGTGACATGAATGAATCTGCATGGAGAAATTTTCTGCTCTAATGTGAAATTCTGGACTGAGCCGATATCAATTGAAATGACTGGATTTCATCTATAAGCAATAGTAAATGCCATCTTTACAAACTTTAACCATTTACAAACATCATGTGAAATCAGTTTTGCTGATCTAAAGTGTTTCCGAATCATCTGAGTTTCTAGATTCCTGCAGGTTTATTGTTGTGTGAACCTTCTCATACAGACTCCCAGAGTTCCTCCTGTCGTCCTCAGCCGGAGGATCGTCGCTCAGATAGCGCTCAAACACGCTGGAGAAAGCCACGGCCGACAGCACGCACACCACCGGCGTCAGAGTCAGCATGAGACGGACCATCACACCGGCGAAATACACCGCGCTGACGGCGTACAGCACCACTGGAGGGCGGCAGAGAGACTCACATCAAACACAAAGACACTCAGCCCTGGACCTGAAGGAAAACGGCCGTACCAAACACACGCTCATCACTGATGTTTCTGATGCAGAACCAGAGGCCTGCTGGGAAGGTGCACACCAGGACGTGAAGATCAAAGAAGAAAGAAACCCAGGTGGTGGGCTGATGCTCCGATACCGACGCGATGATGGGAATATGAACCTTGGCGTAGCTGCACACAGAAAAAACATCCTCAAATGACCTCAAACTCTGAGTAGAAATGAGATTTTTGTGCCTGTGAAAAGCTGGACCTTACCTTACATGCCGTTTCAGGGTTAAGTATGTGTCATGCAGTTGCTAGGGTGTTGTTGGTGGTTGCTAGGGTGCTGATGTTTAATATGTAGAGTTTGTTTAACACTAGTAATAGTAATGATTGACCTAAACTAATCAAGCCTGTCCTGAATCAGCTCATGAATGATGTTTTTAATTGTAAATGTTGTGAATTTTTACCCCGTGTCCCAGAGTGAATAAAAGCGTCCACTCCACGGAGCGATCCAACCTGAACACACCAAACACACACCATCATCAGCAGACGCTCATGTTAGCATACATCGTCGCTGTCGGGCGGAAACCTTGTATCTTCAAACATGCTACTTTTCAGGGAGTGGAAAAAACACTTTATTTTTTAAATAATTAAACACTGCATTGATAAAGTTGATATTGTGGCTTTATATATGGTCAGACACTTGCATGTGTCATTATATTATTAACTTTTTACCAAAATCATATTTTGGAGTTAAAAGGTTTTGTCCAGCGTTATAATAACTTCAGTAACTTCAGGGCTTGACAACAAGTGCTGGCCTATGACCAGGGGCGAGTGTGAAAGACGCTCGGGCCGCACTTGTGTCGTCACGAATGTTTATCATTTGCACACGTTTTTAAGTCTTGTCAATTTAAACATTCAAGCGATTTTTAACCATTCAGATTCAAATGCAAAAAGATGCAAAAGAGAAATTAATTTAGTACTCACACACACACACACACACAGAGAGCCGAGTTTCAGAGACAGAAAACAGCTTGTGAGTACTGAATTGAGTTCTCTTTCACATCTTCTTGCTTTTAAACAGAAAAATACACATGATAAAAGCATGTCAAAATGCCAGTTTTGGCGAGTATTCTCGTAAATAGAGTCGTTTATGTCTCAACACAAACAAATAGAAAGAAAACGCATGTGTGACAGTGTATTAGATCTGTGAATTCGCTCTTAAAGTGACAGCAGCCTAATAAACCTGCTGCCGTCTGTCATTAATGTTAATCAAACAACAAAGACAAAAACACTCACTAATCTTGACTGAATAACTTAAGTAGCTTTAATAAGGATTAATCTATATTTAATCAATATAGCGAAGACTATGCAGTGTTATTTTATGTCTGATTATTGTTTATTGTTTCATTTATCTGTTCTGTTGTATATATTTAACCTGTTGCTTGTCATTTGTTCATATTTTATTTTGTTTTATAAGTCAAATAAGGCAAATACTAGACTAAGACACACTTATTCGCTCCTCAAATACATAAAACATTAGCCTTTATATATATATATATATATATATATATATATATATATACAGGTGCTGGTCATATAATTAGAATATCATCAAAAAGTTCTTTTTTTTATTGTAAATTATTTTTAAAAATGAAACTTTCATATATTCTAGATTCCCTACATGTAAAGTAAAACATTTCAAAAGTTTTTTAAAATTTTTTTGATTATTAGAGCTTACAGCTCATGAAAGTCCAAATTCCAGTATCTCAAAATATTAGAATATTTCATAAGATCAATCAAAAAATGGATTTGCAAAACAGAAAAGTTCAAGTTCTTTAAAGTATGTTCATTTTTGCACTCAATACTTGGTCGGCAGCACATATTACAGCAAATGACTTGCTCTAGCACAAATTACAGCATCAGTGAAGTGTGGCATGGAAGTGATCAGCCTGTGGCACTGCTGAGGCACTATTGAGCCTTCAGATCATCTGTATATTGTTGGATCGGCTGTTTCTCATCTTTCTCTTGAAAATATCCCATAGATTCAGGGGTCAGGCATGTTGGCTGGCCAATAAAGCACAGTAATATCATGGTCAGCAAACCACTTGGAAGTGGTTTTTGCACTGTGGGCAGGTGCTAAATTCCTGCTGGAAAAGGAAATCAGCATCTCCATAAAGCTTGTCAGCCGATGGAAGCATAAAGTGCTCCAAAATCTCCTGGAAGATGGCTGCATTGACTTTGCACTTGATAAAACACAATGGACCAACACCAGCAGACGTCACGGCCCCCCCCAAATCATTACTAACTTCAGAAACTTTTCACTAGACTTCAAGCAGCTTGGATTCTGTGCCTCTCCAATCTTCCTTCAGACTCTGGGACCATGATTTCAACATGAAATTCAAAATTTACTTTTATCTGAAAAGAGGACTTTTGTCCACTGTTCACTGTCCAGTTATTTTTCTCCTTAGCCCAGGTAAGATGCTTCTGATGTTGTTTCTGTTTCAGAAGTGGCTTGGTAGTCCTTTTCCTGAAGATGTCTGAGTGTGGTGACTCTTGATGCTCTGACTCCGGCTTCATTCGACTCATTGTGAAGCTCTCCCAAGTGTTTGAATCAGCTTTACTTGACAGTATTCTCAAGCTTGTGGTCATCCCTGTTGCTTGTGCACCTTTGCCTACCCAATTTCTTCCTTCTAGTCAACTTTGCATTTAATATGCTTTGATACATCACTCTGTAAACAGCCACCACATTCAGTAATGACCATCTGTGACTTACTCTCTTTGTAGAGGGTGTCAATGATTGTCTCCTGGACCATTGTCAAGTCAGCAGTCTTCCCCATTAGTGTGATTTCAAAGAACAAGAGATACCCGGAATTTATACTGTAGGGATGGTCATTTAATGAAACTCAAATGTAAATATTCTAATATTTTGAGATACTGGATTTTGGACTTTCATGAGCTGTACGCTCTAATCAACAAAATTTAAAAAAAAAAAACTTTTGAAATGTTTTACTTTACATGTAGGGAATCTAGAATATATGAAAGTTTCATTTTTTAAAATAATTTACAATAAAAAATGAACTTTTTCATGATATTCTAATTATATGACCAGCACCTGTATATATATATATATATATATATATATATAGAGAGAGAGAGAGAGAGAGAGAGAGAGAGTGTTTCTTGAGTAAAGAAAATGGTGTACTTATTCAAAGAACCAATTCTTTATTTACCATTGCATTGCAAACAAGCAGAGATGCTCCAAACAGTGTGCGGCACTTCATTCACGATTGAGGCAGGTGGAGTTATGATGTTTTTCCAATAATTTGAGGATTCAGTGGATATACAAGGTTTAGTCACAAGCTCTTTTTATTACTTTTTTTTATTGGTTTAATATTTGCAAAACCCACAGATGTAAAGGGTGACCACTAGTAATGATTTAAGAAGAAGACAAAATATGAAGATACAAGGTTTCCGCCCGACAACGACGATATGTCAAATGATGGTGTACCGCGGAAACTGACCTGTGCAGCTGAGGTAGATGACACACACAAACAGCAGCAGCGCAGCGGCACAAACAGCCACAGAAAACAGAGTCTGTCTCTCCTGACGTGTCAGTCGCTCTCGCAGGTACTGCAGGAAAGAATAGAGCTGCACCAGCATAAACACACCTGCACACACACACACACACACACATAGGGAACTGAGAGATACAGATCCACAAATACACTGAATCAACATTTGTGATGCTGTAGCCAATGAGGAGAGACTCACCAGCCGCTGCCATGTGTTCACTGGTTCTGATTGGCTGAAACCCAACAAAAGGAATCTGCATAGACAGAATCAGACCAATGACGTAGAACGTGCTGTACGCTGAGAGAGAGAGAGAGAGACAGAGAGCCGACCAATCAGAATCAAGACAACAACAGAAGCATTGACCAAAGTGATCAACAGTCTCCTCTGCTCAGTAAAAAACTGGAATGAATCAAAGCTCAGAGTCTGCTGTGAATCTTGACTGAGACTCACCGATGTAAACTCTCTTACTGAAGCGGCGCATCAACAACAGCACAAACACGTGAAGAGGAATCAGATTGATGATGAAGACGTAACCGCCCCACGCTGACACCTGAAACACACACACTCTGTTACTGAGCAAACATGAATTGCCCTCAGTCAAAAACGATTCAGAAACTCTGAATCAATCAGCTTTGAAGATTCAAAAGAAAAACAGTGATAGAGTTGAAGTTCATGAATGAATTGTTCCGAAACAGTCCTGAAAGTGTACTCTTATTACTGTTTTTCAATTGATATTATTATCTGCAAAGAGTTTTCTTAAGTATACTTTTAAGATTTAAAGGTGCCCTAGATTCAAAATTTGAATTTACCTCGGCATAGTTGAATAACAAGAGTTCAGTACATGGAAAAGACATACATTGAGTTTCAAACTCCATTGCTTTCTCTTTCTTATGTAAATCTCATTTGTTTAAAAGATTTCCGGAAAACACGCGGTCGGGGCGTACACCCCAATATTTGCATATGCCAGCCCATGTTCCCAACATTATGAAAGGCATTAGACAAGGGCTAAATGTTTTGTTAGCATGTTGCTAATGTACTGTTAAATGTGGTTAAAGTTACCATCGTTTCTTACTGAATTCACGGAGACAAGAGCCGTCGCTATTTTAATTTTTAAACACTTGCAGTCTGTATAATTCATAAACACAACTTCATTCTTTATAAATCTCTCCAACAGTGTAGCATTAGCCGTTAGCCACAGAGCATAGCCTCAAACTCATAGAGAATCAAATATAAACATCAAAATAAATACTATACTCACATAATTTGAAGCATGCATACAGCATGCATGACGAACATCTTGTAAAGATCCATTTGAGGGTTATATTAGCTGTGTGAACTTTGTAAATGTGCTGTAATATAATCGAGAGCTCGTGTGGCAGGGAGAACGTGAATTAAAGGGGCGGCGCGCTGAAAAAATCAGTGCATAGTTAATGATGCCCCAAAATAGGCAGTTAAAAAAATTAATTTAAAAAAATCTATGGGGTATTTTGAGCTGAAACTTCACAGACACATTCAGGGGACACCTTAGACTTATATTACATCTTGTGAAAAAGCATTCTTGGGCACCTTTAAGGTGCACATTCAATACAATTAAGAGCAGACATGAATTCAGGTACATTATTCTCGCTCAAACACTCACCATATAGAAATATGAGAGGCAACATCCGACGGTCCAGAACACTGATCCACTTTTGATGGCCTTCACCTGGACAAACACATAAAACTCACTTCCAGTTCAAATCAAACAGTGACGCCGAACCTCCTCCAGCACTTCCTCTTACCCACAGGAAGTAGGTGAACTGCAGGGCGAATATGGCCACGGCCTCATTATCGAAGGATCCGGCCACCGAGCGCGAGATGTACCCGGGCACTACGGCCATGAAACAGGCGGACAGGAGCCCCGCCGCATGACTCCACAGCTCACGCGTCAGCAGGAAGGTGGAGATCGCCGTCAGACCGCTGAAGACGGGCGCAAGGAACACGCAGACGTCCCGGATGTGGACGGTCAGGTGGACGAGGTTCAAGATGTAGTGAATCAGACCAGCGGTCACCATCAGACCAGGATAGACCTGCAGGAACACACAGAATCTGGTTTGACACTGGATTCTGACAGAAGAGATTCAGAGTTCAGACGTGAACGAACTGAATCGCGACTCACCGTTCCTCCAACGATTCGTCCCAGAGGATACCAAGCTCTCTCATCAAACCAGTTCAGGAACTCGTAGAAGCCGTTGGTGCTCAGATGATGAGTCGATCTGTAATTAAACCTGTTCACACACACAAAGACTCATGAATATTCACAGAATGTTGCTTATGCAAATGAGATACAAAGGTTTTTTGCTGTTGTCAAACATAAATAGAATGTCATTTGTGCGGTGTGACGCTTCTGCTCTTCTGACAGCTGATCTGGAATCAGTCCATCGTCACACATATGGTATGAATTATGATGGACTCATAATCATCTTCTGAAGGCATGAGCAGAAAACAATGATGCTGCACCTGTTCACATATTGAGAGAACATGAACATCATCTGCAGGCATCAGTCTGGATCAGACCAGCAGAGAAACACACAAACTCCCACTGAGCACCATCACACACACACACACACACACACACACACACACACACACACACACACACACACACAACAGACAGTTTGAATGGATGACAGACTGTGTGTGTGTGTTGATCTCCAAAAAAAGAAAACCCAACTCTCTGCTCTAGTGGTTGTTATACCAGCACTAGTGATCCATCACAGATGTCACACACACACAATTTTAGGACAAAAAAATCAATTTTGCAGCTGTGTTTATGACAGATTCTGTGGTACAGTCAAATATGTCAAAATGAGATGCTCTTTATAAGAACACAATCGGAATTAAAAACACAACTGATCTGAATTAAAAATCAAACTGATATAGATTACAAGCACACCTTATCTAAATTAAAATTAGAACCAAATTTATTAAAAACAATTGAACTGAATTAAAAATCAAACTGATACAGATTATAAATATAACTGATCTGAATTAAAAATCATATTGAAACGGATTACAAACCAGACTGATCTGAATTAAAATCAGAAACAAAATTAATTAAAAAATACAAATTATCTGAATTAAACACAATTGATCTGAGTTAAAATCAAACTGATATAAATTACAAACCCAATTCCAAAAAAGTTGGGACACTGTACAAATTGTGAATAAAAACAGAATGCAATGATGTGGAAGTTTCAAATTGCAATATTTTATTCAGAATACAACATAGATGACATATCAAATGTTTAAACTGAGAAAATGTATCATTTTAAGGGCAAAATAAGTTGATTTTAAATTTCATGGCATCAACACATCTCAAAAAAGTTGGGACAAGGCCATGTTTACCACTGTGTGGCATCCCCTCTTCTTTTTATAACAGTCTGCAAACGTCTGGGGACTGAGGAGACAAGTTGCTCAAGTTTAGGAATAGGAATGTTGTCCCATTCTTGTCTAATACAGGCTTCTAGTTGCTCAACTGTCTTAGGTCTTCTTTGTCGCATCTTCCTCTTTATGATGTGCCAAATGTTTTCTATGGGTGAAAGATCTGGACTGCAGGCTGGCCATTTCAGTACCTGGATCCTTCTTCTACGCAGCCATGATGTTGTAATTGATGCAGTATGTGGTCTGGCATTGTCATGTTGGAAAATCAAGGTCTTCCCTGAAAGACACGACGTCTGGATGGGAGCATATGTTGTCTTAGAACTTGGATATACCTTTCAGCATTGATGGTGCCTTTCCAGATGTGTAAGCTGCCCATGCCACATACACTCATGCAACCCCATACCATCAGAGATGCAGGCTTCTGAACTGAGCGCTGATAACAACTTGGGTTGTCCCTGTCCTCTTTAGTCCGGATGACATGGCGTCCCAGTTTTCCAAAAAGAACTTCAAATTTTGATTCGTCTGACCACAGTACAGTTTTCCACTTTGCCACAGTCCATTTTAAATGAGCCTTGTCCCAGAGAAAACGCCTGTGCTTCTGGATCATGTTTAGATATGGCTTCTTTTTTGACCTATAGAGTTTTAGCCGGCAACGGCGAATGACATGGTGGATTGTGTTCACCGACAATGTTTTCTGGAAGTATTCCTGAGCCCATGTTGTGATTTCCAATACAGTAGCATTCCTGTATTTGATGCAGTGCCGTCTAAGGGCCCGAAGATCACGGGCATCCAGTATGGTTTTCCGGCCTTGACCCTTACGCACAGAGATTGTTCCAGATTCTCTGAATCTTTGGATGATATTATGCACTGTAGATGATGATAATTTCAAACTTTTTGCAATTTTTATCCGAGAAACTCCTTTCTGATATTGCTCCATTGGGGGAATTGGTGATCCTCTGCCCATCTTGACTTCTGAGAGACACTCTGAGAGGCTCTTTTTATACCCAATCATGTTGCCAATTGACCTAATAAGTTGCAAATTGGTCCTCCAGCTGTTCCTTATATGTACATTTAACTTTTCCGGCCTCTTATTGCTTCCTGTCCCAACTTTTTTGGAATGTGTAGCTCTCATGAAATCCAAAATGAGCCAATATTTGGCATGAAATTTCAAAATGTCTCACTTTCAACATTTGATATGTTATCTATATTCTATTGTGAATAAAATAAAAGTTTAAGAGATTTGTAAATGATTGCATTCCTTTTTTATTCACAATTTGTACAGTGTCCCAACTTTTTTGGAATCGGGTTTGTACAAAAACAAAACTAATTTGAATTAAAAACTCACACACTCAGACGATGATGAAGGAGGGATGAAGGTTTTCAGACAGATGCTTCAGCTCACCATGTGTCCTCTCACTTCACTCTCAAACTCACACAAGAACAACAGAAACTCACAAATTATAGAAAACAAGAGCTGAACTGAATGAGAGGAGAGTTTAGAGAGAAAGAATAGCACAAATTTACCATGAACAAAGAGAAGAATGAGAGCAAGACAGAGAGAGAAAGACAGATGGAGGCCCACACACAAACACACACACATATAGATAGATAGATAGATAGATAGATAGATAGATAGATAGATAGATAGATAGATAGATAGATAGATAGATAGATAGATAGAGTTAAGGATAAGCACCATCTCTTAGTGAATACTCTGATTGGTTGGATGTGGAGTGATTCATTAATGATGGAGTGAACGAGGCTCACTTCACTTCATGATCAGAGGAAACCAGCACTCGTTTCATCCTGATCTGAGATTCACAGCTGGTCTGAGATCAGTCAGAAATTATTCAAATCTCACAGGGGCACGATTCAGCTCTTATTAGACTCCAAAAAGATTCAATTCATAATGTCAAAAATTGTGTGATGTTCCTTAAAAAATAAAGTTTTCATAAAAGGCCCTAATTGTGATCTGACTGAGTTCGCATATGAACTTATAAATGGCACGCAGTGACCTGTACGTCTCGCTTCAGTGTGAACGCTGTTTTCAGCCGCAGGGAACCATTTTATTGGGCGATGCAGTAAAAACAAAGGACAAGAGAGATGTTTAGTGCATTATAAATATTAATAAAAATGCACAATAATTGTATTCAGTGTTGATGACTGCGAGCGCTGGCTGCGTCCCACCCGCCAAATGAAGCAGAAATCAGATTAAAACATCACAGCACACTTCAGGGCACAAATTTTAATTAAACTGAGATTTAAATTAATAACATGTGTTATACGGTTACTGTGCAATCAATCCACACTGCTAAACACTAATACATTCATAAAAGATCTTGACATTCGTACATTTATCGATCATAAAAACTGTCCAGGTCTAGCTCAAACTTTATACATAGCAGGTGTGAGACGCTTGTGTTTGATAACTGTACTTCACGGGTCACAGACAGACGTATAAAACTCTAAAGAAGAGCTTCAGTTTACAAGGACACAGAGACAGTGGAAAACAGCCCTTCAAATCAAACTGAATTACTGTGAGTAAGAGTCTGTACAAGCTCTCAGTTTCTCCACAGACTCTGATCTTCACGAGTTCAACTTTAAAACTGTCAGAGTCGAAGGACTGAGCAAAATCAACAGAAAAACATTCATTATATTTTGCATACAAAGCCTGTTTTTTAGGATTATGCAAATCAGTGTGAAATGTAAATGAAGCCTCTTGACTTTCTCAATTACATGCACACAAGTAAGTGGAGCGAGGGATGACAGGAAGTTCAGGGCCGCTGAAAGATATCGATTGTCTTTTGAGAAAATTGCCTCCAGAAAGTCAAGGACAAACTAAAGAGAAACTGAGACTGCAAAATAAACGAGCTCTCAGTTATCAACCAACGAGAGAGAGAAAGAGAGAGAGAGATCTCTGAATGAAATCATTACCTAATACAATTTAGCAGGACATTCTGATAAAATATGCTTTATATTCTGTCATATTCTCAAAACAGACCATGAAACAAAGACTCTTGTGAGTCGAATCAAATCAATATGTGTGATGATGAGTGCAGGGTGGCAGAATGAATAATAATCGCTCGTTTCCAAAACTTGACAGCATTTTAAGGCATCACAGGCGTGCTTCCAATGTGAAAAGCTGGGCAGTTATAGTACTGCCTTATGAGACGACTTAGAAATTTGCATGTGTAGACAGCTCACTAGATTTAGAAACAGAGCTTCACTGAGACAAACACATACAACAAATCACTGTAAGACAGAAAGAGAGAGGAAAACAGCTTGGAAATGCCAGAGGCGAACACAAATGAAGAAACAAACAACAGCGGGAGAAGAAGAAAGGCTGAAACCTCGGACTGAATTTCACCTCATTGACTCAGATCATCTTCAGGGACTGAGAAGAATGTGAAATACTGAAACGCCTGCAAAACAAAACCAGGTGGAGACAATCTTCTAACGGAGCGTCTACTTCCAACTTCATCTTCATCATGTATACCATCCACAAAACTTCTGGACACGCAATAATCACATCCACCTGATCACCGGCATTCCTTTAGATCCCAACACAGACATGAACTTGAAATATTGATTATAGCTGAAGTATTTTATTCTGTGAGCAGAAAGACAGTGAGTGAAAGTAGACATGAATTTCATACAGTTTAGATATTTAACCACAGAAAGACACTATTGACCAATCACAATCAAGTATTCTATAACATGCTAAATAATATTAAACAATATAATAGTATTGTAAATAATAAGTGCTAATGCAGTGGCAACATATTACAATCATTAAATACAGGGTTCGTACAGATACTGTAAAATACATTTTTCAAGGACTTTTCAAGCACTATTTTTTTGGTTTTCAAGGACTACAATCAGAGATCTGACTTATCAAACAATATCTTTATTATCTTTCAAATTCAAAAAAAGGTAAATAGATAAATAAAAATAAACTATAAAAACAAATTCGGAAAAATAAAGTGCAGCACATGCAATGCATGCAATGACTGTGGTAACTTTAACATTGAAAGGATACTATGACAAATATATCGCTTTCCTTATTCAAAATGATTTATTTTCATGAATATAGGATTGACCTGAAGAATAAAAGCTGTCATTTACTTGTATATTTATATGAGCAATATCACCCACATGGCTCTATGTCTATATCAGACAGGCTGCAGCATTAATTTTGCATGAAAAGATTGTTTTTTTCAAAACAATTTTTCAAAAGAACAAAAAAATTATAGACAGGTTAACCCGACTAATTTCATATATATTGTTTTTCAATAATTCAAGCACGTCTCAAAAAGTCAAATTCTAGTACTTCAAGCACTTTAAGCACCTTGTATGAACCCTGTAAATAAAATAATTATTAATAATTAAAATCATTAAACACCGTAATTACAAAAGTTTCAATAATTGAATTGAAGTTTATTACCAATTTAGTGTTTACATTTTTGTGATTAAAGGGTTTTTAAATGATTTTTTACTCACAACTAGCAATTGTTGTGAGTAAAAAAAGCATGACATAATTAAAAAATGTTGTATTAATATATATATATATTAATTTAAAAAAATCCCTTTTTTTGTATATATCTTTAAAAACCAGACTTTAAAATTCCCTCATATATCCAGGTTTTTCAAGTCAGAATCCTGGTTCATGAATAAAAATGGCAGTTGTTGAGGGAATGAATTAACATAAAAATTTGATGTCAGCTTTACTATTATAAATATCTTGATATTGATATAATATAGCTTAATATAGATTTAACTTTTAGCCATTTTAGCTCATTTAAATGCTTTTTTAAAATCTATTTAAGTTTCGATTCAATGAGATTAATTGGTTTGAGAACCGCTGCATTACAGATGTGACCCTCTCTTGTCAAATATCAGACACATTTTGTAGCAAATAATGAACTGCACATTGTATATTCTCACCGAGTCTGTCGAAAGAATGACGAGAAACTTCAAAAAGCCTCTGTGACATTTAGTGATTTACAGTGAAATCTCTTCAAACACCTCAATATACTGACAAAACAGATCCTTTGAAATGTGTACATCTGAAAACCTGATCAATGACAAATGAGTGTTAGAGTTTCAAAATAATACTTTTTCAAAAGCATTTATCATAGCAGGAGGAAAACACCGCCAGCAATTCCCTTTAGTGCTTCTTAAAAACAAATACTCTAAACAACCAATGACTTTGGTGATGCGAGTGCCATGATGTTTGAACTAATATGCTTATGCCCTTCATCTATGCATAATTATTCTTACCTTTTCACTCTATTAAAGGGGTCCTTGATTATGATTTCACTTTTTTAACTTTAGTTAGTGTGTAATGTTGCTGTTTGAGCATAAACAACATCTGCAAAGTTACGACACTCAAAGTTCAATGCAAAGATAGATATTTTCTTTTACAGAAATCGCTTTTTAAGGACTACAACAAACGGCTGGTAGAGACTACAACAAGCTTCTTCCTGGGTTAGTGACATCACAAACCCTAAAATTTACATAAATCCCGCCCCCGAGAACACACAACAAAGGGGGCGGGGCCATGCTGGGCTGCTTTAGAGAAGAGGAAGAGTTGTTGTAGTAGAGTGTTGTTGTCATGCCGTCATTTTACGCCAGACTGCTTCACAAACGAGGGTCAATTCAACACAAAAGATGAACATGACGGCACATGCTAGTGGATGAGTTCAATCAACTCCACAGCAACTACATCAATTTATCCACTAACCATTCAGAAACGTCTAAAAGTTGTAACTTCTTCCTGAGTCTCTCCATCAGTGTCGACTCCGGTTTGAACAATGTAAGGCTGAACGCCGTTACTGACAATCCTCATTTTGGCTGCGTGAGATTCTCCAGCTTTGTTGTTGTTGAGCTGTTAAAGCTCCGCCCTCTTCTGGAAAGGGGGCGGGGAGCAGCAGCTCATTTGCATTTAAAGGGACACACAAAAATGGCGTGTTTTTGCTCACACCCAAATTTGACAAGCTATAATAAATGATCTGTGGGGGATTTTGAGCTGAAACTTCACAGACACATTCTGGAGACACCAGAGACTTATATTACATCTTGTGATAGGGGTATTACAGGTTGAAGAATCAACAGTAAACACTTTACACTGATTTATCCATACTGCAGGAATCTATTTCATACAGCCCTATACTACTTTCTCAATCTCTGTGCTGAAAACTGACTGTAAGCAACCATCAACAATCCTCCATCCAGCACTGATCCGTCTTTACTCCAGGAATCTGTTACTTCTCCATCACTGTCTGTTTTCGAGTTCCTCTGGGTCTGATCTGGCTCCGTCTGATGATCTGGTCCATGTGTCTCTGTGTTTGACTGACAGTCTGCCAGCCAGCAACACATGCACTGACTGAACACATTCTGTGCCACCAGAGACGAGGATGATGTCATTATATTCACACACACACAAAAGCGCCAGCCGACCGGCTTAGAGAAGAGACATCAACAAGCGTTTATGCCAAAGATTCACAATAATGTCTGCCACAACAAAGACAAACAAACACTCACAGACGACTGGAGTAGTGTTATTTATATAGTATTATAGTTTTATTCATATTTTTCATTAGCTTTTAGCTGTTAATCTCACATTATAAGCTCCTTTAGAATCTCAGCAACGTCTCAAACTGCTCAGCAATCAAACATCAGAGATCTCAATATGAACTCAAACATTTCTCATCAGATGATCTGAGGCGCTCCATATTCATTTCATATCTCTAGACTCTTACTATATTATGACTATTGACTCATGTGAGACAAAGACGATCATAAACAGACCCTGATGACTTCAGAAGGATCACCTGAGCAGGTTTGAGCGTCACACCATCAGATTTCACTGTGACATCTCAGACTTAAACAAAGAGAAACACCAGCAGCTTCAGTCAGAGTCATTCATTTTCCTTCAGAAGGAGACAGACTTCAGAAAGAAGCAATCGCTGAAGCACCGGAGGCTTTTTCTGCTACAAGAGACAAACAAAGCTGTTTATCGTACAAACCCAGAGCCGCTCGCAGTGCAACAAACACTGGGTTTTTATCATCAGCGTCAGTTTAAACGCTCCAAACCCACAGAGAAAGCTATAATATTACAGAACAGCTGATGATTTCTGATGGAATTTTGAAATTCTGGAACTGGAGTTCAGATTCCAGAATTCCACACAACTTTAAATGCACATGTATAATTAATTCAGGAGGGAACTGAGCCATCTGTGTTTGTATAATAAACTCACGAACAAATCAAACCTTATAATGATATGATACACAAAATCACTAAATACAGAACTCATAAAACAAAGTTCATATGCTCCTTAAAAGGACCTATAATGCCCCTTTCACAAGATGTAATATAAGTCTCTGGTGTCCCCAGAATGTGTCTGTGAAGTTTCAGCTCAAAATACCCCACAGATCATTTATTATAGCTTGTCAAATTTGGGTGTGAGCAAAAACACGCCATTTTTGTGTGTCCCTTTAAATGCAAATGAGCTGCTGCTCCCGGCCCCCTTTCCAGAAGAGGGCGGAGCTTTAACAGCTCAACAACAACAAAGCTGGAGAATCTCACGCAGCCAAAATGAGGATTGTCAGTAACGGTGTTCAGCCTTACATTGTTCAAACCGGAGTCGACACTGATGGAGAGACTCAGGAAGAAGTTACAACTTTTAGAATGAAACTGGACGTTTCTGAATGGTTAGTGGATAAATTTATGGAGTTGCTGTGGAGTTGATTCAACTCATCCACTAGCATGTGCCGTCATGTTAATCTTTTGTGTTGAATTGACCCTCGTTTGTGAAGCAGTCTGGCGTAAAATGACGGCATGTCAACAACACTCTACTACAACAACTCTTCCTCTTCTCTAAAGCAGCCCAACATGGCCCCGCCCCCTTTGTTGTGTGTTCTCGGGGGCGGGGTTTATGTAAATTTTGGGGTTTGTGATGTCACCAACCCGGGAAGAAGCTCGTTGTAGTTGTTCTCTGGGAAAGAAAATCTCTCTCTCTGCATTGCATTGAATTGAATTGTTTATGCTCAAACAGCAACATTACACACTAACTAAAGTTTAAAAAGTGAAATCCGACTATAATGGAAAAAAGTATATAAATATGTTCGTTTGAAACATTATGAGTGCTAAACACTTTACTCAGCTTGACTGTTGACTTATAGCGGTGCGCTCTCTTCAGATCCCAAAAACTGCTGAATAATACAACAAATTCATGAAGCACTCAGCAAAACACTCAGCAAAAAAAGGAATAATCTAATAAATATTTATAATTTCACCAGATAATATGCATTGGATTATGCGAGGACAGAGTGTGCAGTTCTGAAGGAGAATGACTTCAAGTCAAAACAACAAACAAACAGAGTCGAGCTGAGCTGTCAATCACGACCGAAGTCACATGATGCACATCTCAAGATCTCACCGGGGTCACATGCGTCACACAATCTGACTGAAATATAAATACATTGCGACGAGCACCGTATGTACTGCCATTAACCGTCTATAATCTATAACCACACAATAAACCGGTTTCAGCATATTAAGTGTCTCATAAAAGCTGCTAGATTCATAGACGTTTCAATAATGACTGAGAGAAGACGTAATTAACCTTTTGTTCATGGGTTAAATTCACCTGCTCTGTGATCAAACCTCTTTTATTAATTTCACTAGAGATGGGTGAAATGTTATTCTATTACTGAGGAGAAACATGCAATAAATACTTTAGCAATCATATAAAAAAATGCGTCTTATTCTCAAGTAGGTCTTTTACATTGTGACCTGATTTACTTTACTAATCTACAGTTTGGATTGAATCCAGACACTCAGTGGATTACAGCCTGAAACGATGGAGGAAATCCATATGTGCGTGTTATCGGGGAGAACAGACCACAGCGGTGCTTCTAACAGATACTTCATCAATACTGGTTAACCGTCTGTGTCTCGCCGAGCAGCGGGAGGATCAAAGAGCATGCTTTCTCCATCCGTCTACGTCTCAATCCGACTCCTCTAGGTCTCGTTCCACTCGTCTGATGGTAAAAACACAAACACAGAATCTGACCAGAATCTACATTCCTCTCAATCATTCAAGAACATTAGATGCTTCAGCTCACAGATGCTGTCTAGGTAGTCAGTTCACAGATGCCATCAATTTATTCAGGTCACAGATGCCGTCTAGGTAGTAAGCTCACAGATGCTGTCTATTTATTCAGCTCACAGATGTCGTCTAGGTAGTCAGTTCACAGATGCTGTCCAGGTAGTCAGCTCACAGATGCTGTCTATTTATTCAGCTCACAGATGTCATCCAGGTAGCCAGCTCATAGATGTTGTCTAGTTAGTCAGCTCACAGATGCTGTCTAAGTTAGTCATCTCAAAGATGCTGTCTATTTATTCAGCTCACAGATGCTGTCTAGTTAGTCATCTCAAAGATGCTGTCTATTTATTCAGCTCACAGATGCTGTCTAGGTAGTCAGCTCACATATCTATGCCATCTAGTTAGTCAGCTCATGGATGCTGTCTGGTTAGTCATCTCAAAGATGCTGTCTATTTATTCAGCTCACAGACGCCGTCTAGGTAGTAAGCTCACAGACGCCATCTAGTTAGGCAGCTCACAGATACTGTCTAGGTAGTAGGCTCACAGACGCCATCTAGGTAGTCATCTCAAAGATGGTGTTTATTTATTCAGCTAACAGATGCTGTCTAGGTAGTCAGCTCATAGATGCCATCTAGGTAATCAGCTCACATATCTGTGCCGTCTAGTTAGTCAGCTGACAGATGCTGTCTATGTAGTCATCTCAAAGATGCTGTCTATTTATTCATCTCACAGATGCCAACTAGTTAGGCAGCTCACAGATGTCGCCTAGGTAGTAAGATCACAGATGCCGTCTAGTTAGGCATCTCACGGATGCTGTCTATGCAGTCATCTCAAAGATGCTGTCTATTTATTCATCTCACAGATGCCAACTAGTTAGGCAGCTTACAGATGTTGCCTAGGTAGTAAGCTCACAGATGCCGTCTAGTTAGGCAGCTCATGGATGCTGTCTATGTAGTCATCTCAAAGATGCTGTCTATTTATTCATCTCACAGATGCCGTCTAGTTAGTCAGCTGACAGATGCTGTCTATGTAGTCAGCTCACGAGGTTTTGAGACAATCGAAGGTAAAAACAGAGGAGTTTACCTCAGAAACGGACTCAATATCGACAGTCTCTCTAAATAAACACTCACTTTACTGCAGCTCTGACAGTTAAAGTACAACAGATCAAATACAGGAAGACTTTCACAGTTATCAAGAGTTTGAAGAGTGAGTCTGAAGTAAAGAGCGCTAATATCTGACAGGACGGAAAGTTCCTCACCACGGATCAAACTCATGAATGAGGCTCTCGAAGCGGATCACGGCGAAGAGTCTGGAGCTGAATCCACACACACACGCCAGGAGAAGGATGGTGAAAGACAGCAGAGACTGACATCCAGCCGGCTGCGATAATCCGCCTTTTCCTCCTCCTCCACCCGCGGCGCTGGAGCGGCTGATCCCGGGCGGAGAGCCTCCGGTACCGGCTGACGATCTGCGATGAAGCTCCGTCATATTCTGGCAGGATGAAAGTCTGTTTATTCCCTGATATTCACATTCAATCGGTTCGACCGGGGGATCTCACGTCATCATCACCCGTCAGTGCGGTTCAGCTCTGATCCGCGTCCAGCTTGTTCCGAAACGAATCGTTCATTTGAAACAGTTCTTTTTGCAGTGATTCAGTTGAACCGACTCGCGTTTCCATCAAAAATCTACCAGGGCAGCGTTTCCCAAAAGCATCGTAAGCCTAAAGACAATGCTGTAACGTTTACGTTAGTTTTGTAGTACCAATAACTGTATTAACCTATTTTAGGGAGAACTAGTTACCATGATGATTTTTTGTAGGCTAATGGTGGTAACACTCGACTGTATATGAAAATAGGCTATTTTATGATATGATATAGCCTGATTTTACTAAACTTTAACAAAACTGTACTACACAATTGTGCAAAAACGAGTCGATTAATAGGTTTTGATCGGTTCATCAAGACGAACCGATTCGCTGAAATGAATCAGATTTTTAAAATAAATCCACAATCCGAATCACTCAAACTCATTCGTGACTGACAAATTCATCCTCCATCAACAGTTATAACAAACAAATGTATGTAAACAACATACATTTAAACAAAACCAGTATATATACGTATAGTTTATAGTTAAAGCTGCAGTTTTTTGTCCTGTCAGCTAAATGGAAAAAAAACTCAGAGCTGTAATTAATATAAATGGAGGCGATTCAAGTCCCCCGTTGAACTAAATAATGAGAATGAATCACTTTATTTTGACAAGACCAACACACTGCTGAAAATAAAGATGGATCATCAGTTTATGCTCTTTCTGTGAATGTCTTATAAACAAAGATTTAGGCCCATGTCAGTACTCATCCTCTAGTCCTGCTGAAAACAGCTTAATCCTGTTTAACAGACCAGAAACCTGAGTTAGGCTGGTTTAAAGGGTTAGTTCACCCAAAAATGAAATTTCTGTCATTAATTACTCACCCTTATATCATTCCACACCCATAGGACCTTCGTTCATCTTCAGAACGCAAATTCAGTTATTTTTGATGATCCAAGAGGTTTTTTTTTCAGAAAAGTAGTAAAAACATCAATAAAATAGTCAGCGTGACTACAGTGATTCAACCTTATTGTCATGAAGCAACGAGAATACTTTTTGTGCACAAAAACAAAACAAAATGACTTTATTCTACAAACTCGTCTCTTCCCCGTCATTCTCCTACTCTATTTACGTTCAGCACTTCCATGTTTACGTCAGAATGTGGGCTCATTATTGGCCGATTCTGGTCATGTGAGCAGCACAATGCATGCGCATACTGAGCCGGTGTTCTGACATAAACACGGAAGCGCTGAACGTAAATAGTGTAGTAAGGACACAGCGCTTTACATGTGTCGTCCTCATCCAGGCATGTAATTTCCTTCATTTCAGTAACAGTCTTTAGCATTTTCTGGAGCTCAGAAGCTTTGACAGCATTCAGCAGCTTCATTCATCAGATTTAGATGATATAAGAGTGAAATCAGTTGTCCTGTCTCTCTTTGGGAATGTCCGAGCATCAGAAACAGACTCACAGGAATCATTGATCATTCAGTCTAAGATCTACACAGATTCAGAGTTTGATTAAATGCATCAAAGAAAAAAAACACTCAAGCCTCTGAATGAAATGTTTTGTTCATTTAAACTCTCTGAAAGGGCTCAAGGACAACGATCAAAAACTAACAGTCTGAAACTCAATCCAGTGTAAAATGGAGATTAAAATGATGCTTCAGTGTTTTGTGATATCTGTGAACAAATACTTTATTGTTTGATTTTGTTTATTCATATTTTTGCTGTTCAATCATAATTATTATTAAGTGGTTATTTAATTCAACAATTTATTCTTATTCAATTCAAATCATTCTTTTTGCAATTCTTTTTGAAAGTTATTATTTTCTTTTCTTCGACTAACACATGTATTCATATGAGCCAAAGGAAATGTCTTATTTGAGTGAAGATATCCGACACAAAAATAAATACACACAAGACACATTTATTATTATATATTAAAAAAATATTGTGTGCAATACATTTTATAAAAATAAAATTATTATACAATTATTGTTTCGACCTGTTTACAGTACAAGCATAGCTCCCATCTGACTTCTCTAAATCCTTTTCATCATTTTGTATCTGATGTTCTCGTCTGAAACAACAAGAGAGAATTGTTACATGTAACAAATATTATGTCCTTTGAAAAGAAACTGTCAAATATAAAATGTCTGATGCAGTATCATATTTCATCTAATCATAAAGTAACATAATAAAAAGTGATTCTTACTAAAATAGAGGTGTCAGATTAGAAATGGCTGAAGGAATAAAAATTAGTTATGTATAATCTTAATTTATAGTTTGTGTCTAACAAATACAATTCAAATACACAAAATAATCAATATGAAAATCTCTACCGATTCACATAATTCTACTTTCATACAGTCATAACTCTCCAGTTCTAGTTCATCCATTTTAAAAATGTCTTTAAAACAAGGATATTTAATAAGAGATTTAAAACAATAATAATAAAGTTGAATATTTAGAAGAACTCACTGTTTGTAAATTCGCCAACAAATGAGAAACTATAACTAACAGCTAGAACTGCAGCTACTGCTCCTGGTGTACAGATTCTGCAACAGCGATTCTGCCGTAGAGATTCTGTTCCACGGTCAAAACATTTTTCATCTGCAGAAGGAAGATTAGTGTATTAAATTAGTGTATAATAAAGCTCAATTCTGCTCACACTCACTCAAGAATTTATAGTCATATTTACCAAAGTTTACTGAAGCTGGTTCAGTCAGACTGCTGTGAATGAGCAGACAGTCATAAGATCCTTCATGATTTCTGTTGATCTTCACACTGATTCTCATCTGAAAGGTTTCATCATCATTTGGTCTGATTCCAGAAGATGTTTGATCCTCAAGGATGTTTCTGTTCAATCTAATGTTCATCTGAACATCTCTGGGGTAGAAACCAGTGGCCAGACACGTCAGAACCAGATTACTGTCATCATCAGGAGCTTTCCTCGCAGAGACACGAACATCTGGAGAACCTGGAGAAGAAAGAAGCATAAAATCATAATGAAATTTAACAGATAAATATATGCACAGAAATCTCTCAGTTTCAAGAGGTCAAGAGGCATTTATTTATCATTTGCATTGTTAATACAAGGGAAAAACTGTGCATTGAAATGCTTTTGACGAGGCAGACATACAGTGACAATAACAGGACAATACAGAAACAAAAAACAGTAAAAGTAAAACATGAACAAACCAGGGAAAAAAAAAAAAAAAAAAAAAAAAAAAATATATATATATATATATATATATATATATATATATATTGGCAATATACAGTACTGTGCAAAAGGCACATCAGTATTTTCACCCCTCCCAAAAAGGTTTTAAGCCAGTTATTTATATCTTTTGCTGTAGTGTGTCAATAGGAAATATCCGGTCACATTTCCAAACATTCATTTTGCCATTAATTGTAATAATCAAGTGAGATTTTTGAATACACAGTAAGACTGACAACAGCCGGTGCTCCACACAGTGATCTGATCTCACCATCATCGAATCCGTCTGTGATTACATGAAGAAACAGATGAAACTGAGACAAACCAAATCCAGAAGAACTGTGGCCGTGTCTCCAAGAGATTTTAAGAAACCTGCCTCCAAAGCTACCTGAAAAATGATGCCCAAGTGTACCTGGACAAGAGCTGATTTAAATGCAAAGGGTGGTCACACAAAATATTGTTTTGATTTAGTTAATATAAGTTAATTGATAAATGAAATCTATTTATAACAGTATTTTTTAAAAACATCCTCACTTTACAGCATTTTTACACAAGTGCCTAAAACTCTTCACAGTACTGTATCTTTGCAGGCAGGTTTCTTCAAGCATCTTAGAGACACGGCCACAGGATTTAGTTTGTCTCAGTTTCATCTGTTTCTTCATGTAATCACAGATGGATTCGATGATGGTGAGATCAGATCACTGTGTGGAGCACCGGCTGTTGTCAGACTCCTTGAGTATTCAAAAATCTCACTTGGATTATTACAATTAATGGCAAAATGAATGTTTGGAAATGTGAACGGATATTTCCTATTGACACACTACTGCAAAATATATAAATAACTGGCTTAAAACCTTTTTTGGGGGGTGAAAGTACTGACGTGCCTGAGACTTTTGCACAGTACTGTATATATACAAAACTTTTGGCAATATAGTGCATCTTTTAATACTTTGTGGGGTCGTTTTAACACACACACTCACACTCACACACACATACAAAGACAGGCGTAATTAAAATAATCAGATCAGAACTTACATTTTTTTGTGTTGTGAAACTTTGATATCCAGTTCATGCAGTTTTTGAGGAAATACTTTATGGAACTGGTTTCGTGCCTGTGTGAAGATCCCATTCCTCTTTAGGTTTCTTTGGCTTTGGGGTTTTTATCAATCCACTTCATAGTGTCAGAGTTAAAGGATATAAAATCCTCTCCATCAAATCCATATTCATCAAAGACAGTCAGATTCACCGTTCCATCAGGAAGTTTCTCCAGTTCACAGCCAATTATTCTCTGAAGAACATGAAGCTCTGCAATCACAGAACAACACTCATGACAAACTTATATATTCATAGATGAATGCAGTTTCATAATATGTCTGATTATTGATAAGAGAAAGGCATTAAAGCATGAATCTCACCAGAACACTGTGAGTTTGTGCAGTTTGTCAGAGTCCTGATCTGATGTAGGAACCAGTCTCTAGAATCAGGTGGATCTTTAGGTGAATTTGTCCAGTCAGAAACAGTCCGACCGTCTCTGACCCAAGCTCTTTTCTTCATCACTGAAGTGTTTGACCTGTCTGCCATTAGCAACAACCACAGCACTGAACTCTGGGAATGTGTCTGCTTTAGGTCAGGGCTGTAAACATGTAATGGAGGTAGTACTTCTCTGGAGAACATATAAAACATAAACTATGTCAACAGAAGCGCGCGCTTCCTGCCACATGTAAAACGAAAGGCGCCAAAACTACCTAACTAGCCTACGGCAAACAAAATAAAATATGCGATAAAACTGTACTTTATTTTAGGGTAGGCTATATTAAATTTTATGAAATTATAAATTTTATTATAGTTTGTTTAGGACTATAAGTGACTGCAATTTGATGGTCGAGATTTCAGTTTCCTGTAATAAACTGTGTTTCTTACCTTGCAGCACATCGCTTTCGCTAAGAAAAGGGTGAACCCATAAAAATATAAGCAAAAATATTCTTTTGTCTATACAGAACATGTTTTAAGATAGCGTATCAGCCATTTCTGTCCATTATTTCCACCTGAGCGCCCTGAACAGACCTAACGGTATTAAAGTGAAAGTAGGCTATCTCGTCTTTTCTGGCTGTTTTGAGTGCATTACTGCCCCTCACTTGCCGCTTTATGAAATCACACTTTCGTTTTCATTTCTGAGGTCATACAGTATGTTGAGGAAAACTCCAACCGTAAAAAAAAATATATATATATTTTTTTAAAACAGTATTAGGGTAGACCAGGTACAGTTGGTACACTTTTTGCTTTCACCGTTACCACACCAAAATGATGGGACTGAAAAGAAGTGAAACAAAGTGATTTTTCATATGACATTTCTTTTACTTGTCTACTAAAATATTATTAATTATTAACATCCATAAGTAGGTCATATTTTTCACAATTAGCTCATAAACACAAGAAGCTTTTTTGTTCCAACTGTACCCATGTCGAAAACAGTCAGGTACAGTTGAAACAGTACCCTAGTACAGTTGAGACACCCATCCGTAATGCTTTAAAGCTGCCTAACCAATTCACTACAAATGTAAAATACCTTTAAAAAGGAGAATTTAACAGTTTTTATTTCCATTTAGTATTTTATTTTATTATTTTGTAAAACATTGTGCAGTAATGGCAAACAGTGATACAATATTTAATTTTAGGCCATAAATTTAATAATAACAGTTGAAAAGTTGAGTAACAGTAAAAAACATTGAACAATTGCAAACAGCAATAATAAAACAGATGAAATCTATTAATTTTAATAGATTAATAGATCTTAATACACTGTTAGCCCGGATAAGTTGAATTTACTTAAAAAATTTGAGGAAACTGGTTGCCCTAAAAAAATTAAGTAATGATTAAGTAATGTGAACTTAATAATTCGAGTTCATTTAACTTAAAATGTTTTGTAATATTAATTACTTTGTAGTTATTACAACTAGTATATTTAAGTTCAATGTACTAAGCAAGTTAACTTGCCACCAATCAAAATTCATCCATGCCTCCCATCATGCATTGCTGCATGAATAAATTATGAGCTGAATTGTCTTAGTAATTTTCTTTATTCTCACTATTAAAATTTTTTAGTAGCTTGTTTTCTAATGTTCAGAGTTGATCTGTTTATCAGAACATGCTGCTTGTCACCGTCGTTGAGATTCACAGGCTGATTCTTGATGTCTGTGTGTGCCTAAAATATATATATATATATTTGTGATAAGGACAACTTTAAAAAAAAAAATTGTATTGTAGAAGTTGATCCTCCGCTGTAGAATCACAGTGCTGCTGTAATCAATAATGTAAATCTAACTCAGAGATTGGGCTCTAAATGAGTTTAGTGATTCAGATGAAATAATGATTATGTGAAAACACAACCAACATCACCTGATCATCTTTTAACTTTGCTTGTCTGGTTGGTTTTAATACAGTTAAAACTGCCCAAACAAAATCTAATATTAAAAAGTCAAGGGTCAAGAGCTCAACTAAAACAAACACTGACCCTCGATGATGGTAACTTAAAAATTGTGATTTTCTCCTTTGGTGAAAAACTATAAGGTAAATGTTAGGAAAAAATGTCTGTAGAACAGCCAAAACAAATGTTCCAACTGCTCATCAACAGCTCCTTGAATTCATACACACCACGACAAAATGGCGTCATTACCTGCCGCAAACCAGTGTGAAGGAGGCGTGGCCAGGAGAAAAACTTCATAATTTAAGTGCATTTAACTTACATTTATTAACACATTCAAATACACCCACAAATTAGTAGAATATACTTATATTTTATAAGTAATGCAACCAAACTTAAATATTTTAAGTATATTGTAATTATATTTTTTAAGTAAATATAAAATCCGGGCTAAGAGTGTAGAACTTACATCGTGCAACTAAACTGCATGTGCCGCAATAGGATTCTATGGTGTGGGTATGTGTCTCAACTGTACCCCGCTGACCACCTCGAACATTTCTCTAGATTTTACGATGACCTTGTATGACACAAAGTCATGCAATATGTCAGTGTTTAGAGCACAAAATAAGGTTTACGAAAATGTAAGTTAACTTTAACAGTCATGTAAGGATGAGAAGCTATTCAGTGTGGAAGCGACGTGGTGAAGTGAAAAAATTACCTTAGAAAAAAAACTTTCGCCGATATCTTCGGACTGGAGAAGCGCATGTAGGCTACTTCAAATTTCACACGATTGAAGAGGGCGCTAATATACATGTGCTAAGAAAATTTCACAGATCAGACTTGTTGCGAACGCAAGTTATTTAAGGTGTTTCAACTGTACCCTATAACCAACTGTACCTGGTCTACCCTATTGTTTAAAAATCTATCAAAACCCAGTTTTGAGAGCATAAACTGTGAATATACAATAAAACATTCTGTCAATGTCTAAAAAGGACAATCAATCAATAAGTAAATGAATAAATAAATCCTACTCCATAAAATGTAGTTCCTGATTTGTGTGCTATAAAGTATTCATAAGTTATTTGATCAATTTATGTGCAGAACAGGTTGAAAAATAATTTAATATTCACTGAAAATTGCACAAATCGCAGAGTGTTTGGCATAAATCTTCACAAATCTCACCCAACTGATGCACAGTATTTTTTTTTTTTATTGTATTTTTACATTAACAGCTTCACATGACAGTTTCATCTCTAGATAGGTCTAGTCAAAGATGCACCAAAGAATAAAGCTGGGATAGTTGAGTTAAGTGAACCTACTGAATTTCCTACAGCATTTCTCTGCATCATAGTCTCAAAACTTGAGTTGCCTTGTTATTTTCTAACGTTTTCTGCTGAGAGAAATGTCTGATATCAGTGAAGATCTTTGTACCGGAGGATCATGTTTCACCATAACAAACACACTCACACTTATTTGACTCATTTATTTCTTAATACTGCACATTTGTGTCCAAAGAGGCACATTTACAGTATGAATCTGTTTGATCAGTACATGTTCCCTGAGTTCCAGGATTCTTGTGGAATTCTACCACTGTACCATTGAGAGCAAACTAACAAACTGCATCTCAGTATGGTGCAGCAATTGCTCCATATCTGACCACAAAGCACTCCAGTGGGTGGTGAAAACTGCTCAACGGATCACCGGCACCCAGTTAACTTCCATTGAGAACATCTATCAAAAGCGCTGCCTTCCATCAGGCAGGCGTTGCAGGAGCCTATACACTTTCGCACTAGCAGGCTCAGGAAGAGCTTCTTCCCCGAGGCTGTGACACTTCTGAACTCCACACCACCAATCTAACCTGCACTTGCTCTTTTACTGCACTGGTCACTTATCCAACTATATTTATTGCTGCTGTACATAATGTATATATAATCCTTCATTGCTGCTGTTCATAATGTACATATAACCCTACATTGCATTCGTATTTATATTCTGTACATACTCTGCTTAATACTGTATATAGCAACTGTACTGTACATTTTGTAAATCATAGCTTCACTTACTATAGTATATATATGGAATATATGGAATATATATATGGAACACAGGTTGATATATAATCATGATTTAACAGTAATAGCTAAAAGTTGAATCTCAATAATAACACTTACATTAGATAATAAAAAGCTTAGAGTGCATAAAGAAAGTATTCACAGCGCTTCACTTTTCCCACATTTTGTTATGTTACAGAGCCTTATTTCAAAATGGATTAAATTCATTATTTTTCTCAAAATTCCACAAACAATACCTCATAATGACAATGTAAAAGTAATTTGTACTGAGTGAGAAGAGCAGTGGTTAGAGAACATGACCCTGAGGAGCACCGGTGCAGGTGTTGGATGTCAGTTCTCCCAATCTCACAAGCTGCTGTCTGAGCATGGTGAACTGTGTGAATTTGGATGATAAGAGATTAGGCATGATGGTATTGAAAGCCAAATAATGCTGAAGAAGAATATATGCTGAAGTATATTATAACTTACCATTTGGCCATTCCTTTAGGTAGTTGTAGTAAACAATCACAGTGAAAGCTAGAACTGCAGCAGCTGCTGATACAACTAATATAAAGAGCCATTGAGATTCTGTTTCACAGTCAGCAAAATTTCCCACTGCAATAAAATAAATTAAAAATAAAAAAGTAAAAATCACAAACATTATAAAATGTTTTTAGCTGTTGAACTGAGTTGAGGCACTTTAATGTAATCTGCATCTGCATTATCATTTTCTCTTTCTACATATGGAGTGACTTGTATTAAGTTTCATATGCTAATAATAAAGAAGCAGTGTTACTGTACAAGACTGAATTTATTATATTTACCCCATTCTACTGAAACTGGTTCAGTCAGACTGCTGTGAATGAGCAGACAATCATAAGATCCTTCATGGTTTCTGTCGATCTTCACACTGATTCTCATCTGGAAAGATCCATCATCATTTGGTCTGATTCCAGAAGATGTTTGATCCTCAAGGATGTATTTGTTCAATCTAACATCTCTGAACATCTCTGGGGTAGAAACCAGTGGCCAGACACGTCAGAACCAGATTACTGTCATCATCAGGAGATTTAATCACAAAAAAGTGAACATGTGGTCGACCTGCAGCAGAAATTAATAATGCAATAAACAAACAAACATTTACAAAGCCTGCCTTCATTTAAATTTATGGCGGGAGTCAGGTTTAGTTATTCAAAAATAAAACTGTGTTTTTGTGTGTAAAAAAAAATCTCCATATTCATGTAAAAAAGAGACTTTTTGTGAGTAAATGATCACAATTAAAATATTTAATTAAACCTGAAATCACATTTATTGAATTAGCGTTTGGTTCATTAGGCTAATTAGCAAGAGACTCTAAACAGATTATGTTAGTCACTGTTTGTCTAAAAGTACATTATATTTGTGTAATTTTATTGTGTGATTGTACAGTATATTGGTCAACATATACGTTGTTTTAATTGTGCATTATAAATAAATAAAAATTAAGTCTCAGAAGTATAGAGAAAAGTTTTGCATACATGAACACATCCTTGAAAGATTTCTTATATTTTCATAATTCAGGTGTTTCATAATGTGAAGAGCTTCTGATATTTCATTTACAGATATAAACACAGAGACATAAAACACTCAAATGAGAATATTTCAACATTTCAGCATTTTTTTTTTCACTTAATGATGAACTATAAACTACCCCCTGAACTTCTGTCATGCTCACGACAAGACTGGAGCTAATTAAAGTGATCTGAACATAACTTACACTTTTTTGTGTTCATAAATGTTGAGATCCAGTCAATGCAGTTTTTGAGGAAATGTTTAAGGACTTGATTTCGTCCTGTGTGAAGATCCCATTTCTCTTTAGTTTCTTTGGCTTTGGGGTTTTTATCAATCCACTTCATAGTGTCAGAATTAAAGGATATAAAATCCTCTCCATCAAATCCATATTCATCAAAGACAGTCAGATTCACTGTTCCATCAGGAAGTTTCTCCAGTTCACAGCCAATTATTCTCTGAAGAACATGAAGCTCTACAATCACAGAACAACACTCATGACAAACTTACAGTGAATATAATGTCTGATAATGAATGAGAGTAAATCATGAATCTCACCAGAACACTGTGAGTTTGTGCAGTTTGTCAGAGTCCTGATCTGATGAATGAACCAGTTTCTAGAATCAGGTGGATCTGGAGGTTCAGTCCAGTCATCTTCAGTCAGAATCCAGACTCTTTCTTCATCACTGAAGTGTTTGATCCGTCTGTCATCAGCAACAACCTCAGCACTGAACTCTGGGAATGTGTCTGCTTTAGTCAGGACTGTAAACTTGTAGTACAAGAAGTGTTTCTCTGAGGAAGATATGAAACACAAACAACACTTCAAGTTATCCAGTCAAGGAATACATTACACCAATAATGTTTTAAAGGGGTGGTTCAATGCAATTTCACTTTTTTAACTTTAGTTAGCGTGTAATGTTGCTGCTTGAGCATAAACAGTATCTGTACAGTTACAGCACTAAAAATTCAATGCAAACGGAGTTATTGTCTTTTAAAGTTATGGCAGTTTAATGCAAAAACGACCGGTTTGGACTACAACGAGCTTCTTCTCGGGTTGGTGACATCATAAACCCTGCAAAACACGCCCCCGGGAACACGCATCATCCAAAGAGGACTTTTATTAAATGCCAGTGAAGAAGTAGGGGTGTACATATTCATAGTAAGTGTAACAAAAATTTTATCAGAAGACAAACTTCATTTTGTACTATAAAGCGGCTATCTAGTGTGTTCATGTTTTCACCCACGGAGCTCTTTCCTCAACGAACTCTACAGATCAAATGAGACAAAGAAGACTTCCAAGTGAGTGAAGGCAGAGCCTCAGCGCACGCCTCCTATTACGTTATCGTCATGGACCAATGTTAGTACGAAGGTGTTTTGCAGCTGAAACAAACTTCGCTTTGGCAAGCCGTTTCGAACTTCCAAAAAGAACACAAAACAAACTTCGTTTTGGCCTGATTTTGTTTGAAATGACGTCACATCAGTTCGTTCTTTGATTTCGTTTGAAGTATACTGGGGCCTTAAGACAGACTCATTACACACAAGACCATACAAACTGCAGAGGCATCAATAACAGAAACCTTTGAAGCCTAAACACATGTTCATTTAACCATTTAGACCATTAAACTTCAAAAATACATAAAATAAACACATAAATACAATTCTTCAACATAAACACAATGTAAACAATCCCATAAGACATCCCTTCATGTCTACATCACCAAGGGTTAAGCCCCCCTCCCTATTAGTAGAAATGGTTACAGTGAAGTTATTAAATAATTTTTATAATAGTCAAGCTATTATTTTTCAGAAAAAAATGTTTCCAAAATAAGTGTTGTAATATAACTATAAAGACAGCAGTGATATGTGAACTGCATTCTCACGTGATCGTGTTGGATACTACAGTGTGTAACATTGAAGTTAGGACTGTTTTTGTAGTAACGCGTTTCGGGTTTTGCACTTTGCAGACGGTCCCTTCGGATCTGTCTCTCAGCCGTCTTCGCATAGAGAATTTGGTTTTAAGGGAAAATAAGGTTGTAGCTGCTTGTCTACGTTACAACGATTGAAAAGAGCTCACGAGAATATGAATATGCGGCCAACTTATGTCAAAAACTTTAAAACGCTTAACTGAAACATTTGTAGATAACTAACTGTCCTTCCGCTTCGGATCAGAAGTAAAACAAATGAAATCTGTGCTTACCTTGATGCGCATCGCTTAAGAGGTTTAAAATTAGACAGACAATTACTGCGTCTTTAAAGAAAATGCTAAACAACAACAGCCTTGCCATGTTTGTCTATATGGGGAAGCTGTAGACCTTGAGCATGTCAGTTTATGGCAGAGGGAGTTTTACTATGGCAAGCCATTTTAGCTTTAATTGTTCCCAGCGTTACTCGTTGTAATTGCATTTTTACTAGTAAGAATTCAATTAGAGCGCTCTATAATTCAATTCTTACTAGTAACAATTATGATTAGAGAGCTCTGCAATTGCATCACAGAGCTCTCTAATTCAGTTCTTACTAGTAACAATTACAATTAGAGAGCTCTACAAATGAATTTTTGTCATATGTCTCCATTGACTTCCATTCATTTTTAGTTACAGAGCTCTACAACTGAATACTTACTATTAACAATTACAATAGAGAGCGCTCAAATTTGATTTTTACTAGTAACAATTACAATTAGAGAGCTCTCTAATTCAATTCTCACTAGTGAAAATGCAATTGCAGAGCTCTCTAATTGAATTTTACTAGTAAAAAAACACATTAAAGATATGTATAATTGCAGAGCTCTGTAATTGAATTAGAGAGCTCTCTAATCATAATTGTTACTAGTAAGAATTGAATTATAGAGCTCTCTAATTGAATTCTTACTAGTAAAAATGCAATTGCGACAAGTAACACTGTTTAAGCTAAAACAGCTTGCCATATTTTACACCCTGTTGTTTCTAATAGGGACTGTAGGGGGAGGAGGATAGCCTTTACATCAAAAAAACATCATTAAATCAGTGCTGGAAACTTAAACATTGATTGTTTCCGTATACGTTGACATACTGAGTGTACAGTACATGCACTACAGATTAAAATATCTGTAGAAAATTCACTGCTGGTGTTCATACACAGCATACTAAAGAGACAAAAGAATATAGTGTACCACCTTCTTCCATTGCTCCGTGGTCCAGTTCTGATGTTCACGTGTCACTGTTGGCTCTTTCGGCGGTGGACAGGGGTCAGCATGGGCACCCTGACTGGTCTGCAGCTATGCAGCTCCATACGCAACAAACTGTGATGCTCTGTGTATTCTGACACCTTTCTATCAGAACCAGCATTAACTTCTTGAGCTATTTGAGCTATAGTAGCTCGTCTGTTGGATCGGACCACACGGGCCAGCCATCAATGAGCCTTTGCCGCCCATGACCCTGTCTCCGGCTCACCACTGTTCCTTCCTTGGAGCACTTTTGATAGATACTGACCACTGCAGACCGGGAACACCCCACAAGAGCTGCAGTTTTGGAGATGCTCTGATTCAGTCATCTAGCCATCACAATTTGGCCCTTGTCAAACTCACTCAAATCCTTACGCTTGCCCATTTTTCAATGTTAAAACATTCTTAAGAATATATAAGAATGTTTCAACATTCTAAAAATGTGTTTTAAGTTTCTTATATATATATAAGAATGTTAAAACATTCACATTTCACTTTAGTTTTTTTTTTGGCTTTGGGGTTTTTATCAATCCACTGCATAGTGTCAGAGTGTTGAGCGCATTACTGCCCCTCACTGGCCGCTTTATGGAATCACACTTTCGTTTTCATCCCTGAGGTCATATGTTGTGGAAAAGTCCAACCGTAAAAATGATTTACATTCGTTGTTAACAGTTATCTTTTTAACTCTATTAAAACCCAGTTTTCACACTATATTTTGAGATTCTGCACGGTCTAAACACGACAATCAATCAATAAGTAGCCTAAATGAATACATAAATCCTACTCCATAAAATGTGTTTGTGTGCTATAGTCTTCATTAGTCGTTTGATAAATGTATGTGTTTGACAGGCTGAAAATTAATTAAATATTCACAAAATGCTGAGTGTTTGGCATCAATACAACACTAAAACATTTTTCTCAGTTTTGTCACATTATAACACAGTTATCTGAGGATCAGCTTCTTTTCTCCTGCACTGCAGATCAGACACACTTAAATACTCAACGGACTAAGAGCAGATTTCACATTATGTTGAATTAAATCGAGGCTGTAATCAGATCTACAAGATGAAGTTTTGTATGTGTAATGTTGAATCTCTCCAGCAAGCGGCGATATGTGAACTGTATAACTGTATACAGATCTGGGCACGCCCCTTCACATGTCTCATCCAATCAGAGTCGACCTCATCAGACGGGCCTCCATCATGTGGCACAAAATACATGATGCAGACTGATGCATTTCACTTCCATTAGTTTCATGAAATGAACGAAATCTAAATGAATGAATGAAGCGATGCACACACATCTCTCTCTGCTCTATAAAGTACAGATTGTATTTTTACATTAACAGCTTCACATGACGGTGTCAAATACTGCAGGGTTACAATCCCTAGATAGGTCTAGTCAAAGATGCACCAAAGAATAAACTATTAAAGGACATTTGAAAGCATGAAGTGAACCTACTGAATTTCCTACAGCATTTCTGTGCATCATAGTCTCAAAACTTGAGATGTTTTTTTTCTATCTTAAGTGTGTTTCTGCTGAGAGAAATGTCTGATATCAGTGAAGATCTTTATACCAAAGGATCATGTTTCACTATAACAAACACACACTCACACACACACACACACACTTATTCAAGACTCATTTATTTCCTAATAACATGTTGTCCAAAAAACACACATTTACAGTATGAATCTGTCAGACACTCTTACTAGTTTGATCAGTACATGTTCCCTGAATCAAACCCGTGTCCTTGTGCTTGCTAATGATCCTGATTATCCATGTTACAGGAGCACTATAAGGAACGCAGGTTGATATATAATCATGATGGAGCAGCATAATGAAGTAAACGTTACAAAGAGCAGTATAAAACACACAAAGACAACATGTTGTACACAGACTCAAAAAAAGACAAAAAATGAGTCTCCTGACAGGATTTAAAAACATCATGTGAAAGAAATGACATTGATTACAGCAGATGGTCATAACATAAATCCAGTCCTGTAGACTTTATCTGTGACAGCTGAAAGTTGAAACACAATCACAGTAACACTTACAGTAAATCATGTATTGCAAGAGAAGACCCACTGAGCAAATTAGGTCCAGAAGACGTCTTTTTGAGGTCTTGTCTCAGGTTGAAAAGACGTCCACTGAGGGGCCAGAATGAAAGTTTTTATGACGTCTTTTTTTGACGTCTTCTGGACATCCGATAAAGACGAACACACAGAATCACCAAAGGAGAAAAATCAAAATTTTTAAGCCACCATCGTGGAGATGAGTGTTTGCTTTAGTTGGGCTCTTGACCCTTGCCTTATTAATATTAGAGTTTGTTTGGGCTGTTGTATCAGCTAGTCAAGCAAAGAGAAAAGATTATCAGGTGTTGGTTATGTTTTCACATAATCATTATTTGACCTGAATCCCTGAGCTCATTAGAGCCCAATCTCTGAGTTGGATTTACAGATTGATTACAGCAGAACTGTGATTCTATAGCAGAGGATCTGCTTTTACAATATAATTCAGAAAAGGTGTGTTAAACAAATAAGAAAAAAGGTTTTTTTTTTATTTTAGGCACACACAGACATCAAGAATCAGCCTGTGAATCTCAACAGTGGTGACCATCAAAAAGCATGTTGCAGTGCATTCTGGGAGCCACCAATCAAAATTCACACATGGCTCCCATCATGCATTGCTGCATGAAAAAATTATGAGCTGAATTGTCTTAGTAATTTCCTTTCCTTTGTCACCGTCATTGAGATTCACAGGCTGATTCTTGATGTCTGTGTGTGCCTAAAAGAAAGACTTTTTTTTAATCAGAACACCTTATGTGAAATCTTTCAGATTATATTGATAAAGTTGATCTTCTGCTGTAGAATCACAGTGCTGCTGTAATCAATAATGTGAATCTAACTCAGAGATTGGGCTCTAGATGAGTTCAGTGATTCGGATCAAATAATGATTATATGAAAACATAACCAACATCTGATCATCTTTTCTCTTTGCTTGTCTGGCTGTTATGACTCAGTTAAAACAGCCCAAACAAAATCTAATATAAAAAGTCAAGGGTCAAGAGCCCAACTAAAGCAAACACTCATCTCCACGATGGTGGCTTAAAAATTGTGATTTTTCTCCTTTGGTGATTCTGCTTGTTCGTCTATATCGGATGTCCAGAAGACGTCAAAAAAAGACGTCATAAAAACTTTCATTCTGGCCCCTCAGTGGACGTCTTTTCAACCTGAGACAAGACCTCAAAAAGACGTCTTCTGGACCTAATTTGCTCAGTGGGGAGAGGCTTTATAAGATGAGGAATGATAAATAAAAAAATAATACAATAAAGGCTAAATTTTGTTTGATTTAGCAACAAACACTATCCAGTGATTAAACTAGTTTTAACATGTCTCATTTTTATTTGTTCATTGTTTCATAATTTTTTTAACAAAACTATTAAACTAGGGAGAGTTAGTAACACTTTTTGTTTGAGCACCAGAAACTCAGTGCCTGTTCCTGTCTCAGTTCAGACATTAGATGTTGTAATCCATTCAATGTGAATTTTGGGACACACACACACACAAACATGCGCTCACTTGAGGCTGATAATGTTTTTATCCGATAAAAAGATAAAAAAAGATAAAACTATGAAGGTATCATATTTATCCCTCAATGAAACAAAAAAACTCAGGTGATTTTATCTTAACAGGGGATGTGATTGATAACTGGACTCATCATAAGGGGTTGTTCTGTTTACCCCTGTTCAGTCTTGTCTGCATTAGTCCTCATTAGTCATTATGGTTTCTAATTAAGTCTCGTCAGCTGTTCCCGTTTAGTAGTCATTATCTGTGTATTTAAGTTGCCTGCCTGTTCTGTATTCTTTGTCAGTCATGGTTTATTGTAAGATGTTACGGTGTAACCCGTGATGCTCTCCTGTTGGATTAAAGACTGTGTTTTCTGCTATCACCTTCGTTGTGAGTTTGCTAAGATACCAGAACCGTAACAAAGGGGTTGTTTTTAAATAAACTCTTACAACTATCCCCTTCCCAAACAGCCATGACATGGTTTAACTAAATAAAATCACTTAGTGTAAATGATCATGTAAATGGTTTTCTTCGTAAAATGTTTGATAATTCTACCTGGTAACAGCTGAATGGCCAAAAATACCATTTTTAGTTTAGCACACTATTATATTTGTATTATATGTAATACATTTTCCCCCACATTTATGATTTACTACAAGGTCAAATAACTTGGCTTTGCAATTTATAATACTCTTATTAGTTTTGAGTTTGATGTTAAATACTATATGCTAATTTGAACCAGACGTCACTGTTAGTTTGACTTCCTGAAGAGTGTAACACTGTGACACTGATCTGTGTCCGATTGCTTCTAACAAGTGTTTCAAATGTGTTTTGTGTGGCACTTTTGATCAAACCACAGAAAACAGAAGCAACTCTCAAAAGTTTCACTTCTATAAAGCACCATTTCACAATTCACCAATGTCCATTTGACTGAAATTTATTTAATGTAACACATATAATGTGATCTTGACCCTCAGAGTCATATTTCAATGGAGCATGAAGAACATAATAAACAAGAACTGTCATAAATATTCTTAATAAATAAGAGCTGACTAATGTTAAAAAAAATGCTGACGGAAAGACAAACACAGAAAACAGTGTGCATTCAGAATAAAAGAACATGAAAGACATTTCATTTAATGCTTAAACCTGTCCACGTCCCAGTCCAGTCTGTAGATCCATCAGCATTGAGCTCATGATGGAGTCACATCAGCAGACGCTGCACTGGTCATCTGTATCTGAACACTCACTGCACCATTAGAGGGAGGATTTCTCACCCTACCTATAAGATACAGTATAAAACAGATCTTTAAACAATGATATACAAAAAAACAACAGATTTAAAGCCACAATGATCATGCTGAATATTTATAACTCACCATGTGAGTTTCTCCTATTGTAGCAGCAGTAAATCGCAGCTGAAACTAGAACTACTACAACTACTAGAACAGCAGCTGTTCCTCCTATAACAGACCATCGAGGTTCTGGTTCACAGTTTAAACATCTTCCGTCTACTGAATGAAAAAATAAAAAAATAAACAAACAAATATTTTTTTAAATAAATGTTTTATATTAAATTGAATTGAGGCACTTTAATTTTTTGTGGCCAGCAACATTATTCCATTCCAGCATTATCATGTTCTACTGTTACAAAAGCGTGAGTGACTGAATTCATGATGATATTTACCCCATTCTACTGAAGCTGTCAGACTGCTGTGAATGAGCAGACAATCATAAGATACTTTATAATTTCTGTCGATCTTCACACTGTTTCTCATCTGAAAGGTTTCATCATCATTTGGTCTGATTCCAGAAGATATTTGATCCTCAAGGATGTTTCTGTCCAATCTAATGTACATCTCAATAGCTCTGGGGTAGAAACCAGTGGCCAGACACGTCAGAACCAGCTTACGGTCATCATCAGGAGCTTTCCTCGCAAAGACGTAAATGTCTGGTCGACCTGGAGCAGAAAATAATAATGCAATTAAGAAACAAACATTTACAAAAAAAAAAAAAAAAAAAAAAAAAAAAAATATATATATATATATATATATATATATATATATATACAGTACAGTCCAAAAGTTTGGAACCACTAAGATTTTTAATGTTTTTAAAAGAAGTTTCGTCTGCTCACCAAGGCTACATTTATTTAATTAAAATACAGTAAAAAACAGTAATATTGTGAAATATTATTACAATTTAAAATAACTGTGTACTATTTAAATATATTTGACAAAGTAATTTATTCCTGTGATCAAAGCTGAATTTTCAGCATCGTTACTCCAGTCTTCAGTGTCACATGATCCTTCAGAAATCATTCTAATATGATGATTTGATGATCAATAAACATTTATGATTATTTTCAATGTTGAAAACAGTTGTGTACTTTTTTTTTTCAGGATTCCTTGATGAATAGAAAGTTCAAAAGAACAGCATTTATCTGAAATACAAAGCTTCTGTAGCATTATACACTACCGTTCAAAAGTTTGGGGTCAGTAAGAATTTTTATTTTTATTTTTTTGAAAAGAAATTAAAGAAATTAATACTTTTATTCAGCAAGGATGCATTAAATGCAGTAAAGACATTTATAATGTTACAAAAGATTAGATTTCAGATAAACACTGTTCTTTTGAACTTTCTATTCATCAAATAATCCTGAAAAAAATATTGTACACAAATATTTTGTACAATTGTACACATTAAATGTTTCTTGAGCAGCAGATCATCATATTAGAATGATTTCTGAAGGATCATGTGACACTGAAGACTGGAGTAATGATGCTGAAAATTCAGCTTTGCCATCACAGGAATAAATTACTTTGTGAAATATATTCAAATAGAAAACAGTTATTTTAAATTGTAATAATATTTCACAATATTACTGTTTTTACTGTATTTTTAATTAAATAAATGTAGCCTTGGTGAGCAAACGAAACTTCTTTTAAAAAAATCTTAGTGGTTCCAAACTTTTGGACTGTACTGTATATATATTCTCAGTTTCTGTGCTGGGAAAAATGGGTTGCGAATGTGACCCACAGAAGAAAGTTGCTCAAAGACATATAGCTAGTTCCCTTTTGAATGGAAACTCACACTGCGTTCTGGGACGCTAATGGGGAACACCTCAGCATGACTGATGTCTGAAGCAAAAAAAACAGAACTGCTTGTGGTCGGTCCCGACCCAACACTTCATCATAACCTTTCAATTCAACTTGGGTCATCAACCATAACTCCTTCCAGGACAGCCAGGAACCTTGGAGTGGTGATGGATGATTGTTTAAGCTTCACAGATCATGTTGCTACAACGGCCCGGTCCTGCAGATTTGCCTTGTACAACATCAGGAATATTAGACCCTTCCTATCGGAGCATTCTACACAAATTCTTGTGTAAGCTCTTGTTCTATCCAGACTGGACTATTGTAATGCTCTCTTGGCTGGCCTTCCAGCATACAACTGATCCAGAATGCTGCAGCAAGACTGGTCTTCAACGAACCGAAGAAAGCGCATGCACACCTTCATTAGTCTGCATTGGCTGCCAGTAGCTGCTCGCATCCAATTCAAGGCTCTGATGTTTGCCTACAGAGCGACCGCTGGCTCTGCACTGCTATACTAAACTCACTACTTCAGACTTATTAAAACTACTAGTGCGAGGTATAAAAAGGTTGCCTAAAAAAGGTGTGATCCTCTTCTTCATTTTCAGGGTGGCCATGTGGGTGAAGCTGACCAGCAAAGGGGAGAAAGAAAAGGGCTTTCTTCTCAGTGCGCTGCTTACGCCCGAATTGTTTGGCACATCCATTGAAGCAGTGGTCGGCACAAAAAAATGAGTTTTGCTAAATGGAAATAGGAGAAATGGTGTAAAAACTCCACACATTGCATTTAAATGAACACGCATTTTGATTGGTAACGACGTCATTTTCACGACACGTCACTTACGCCAGCTACAGGGTGCATGACTTTAAAACGTAAATATAGGTTGTAATAAGGTGCTTGAAAAACAACCTATGGGGTTGTTTTTTTGGAGGACAGTCTCCAACTGGCCATTTGAGTTATTTTTCTTGTGCTTAGTCACAGCCAATTTGGCATGCATTGCCCTCAGCATGGAGGAGTGCGCATTTGTTCCCTATTAGCGACCTAAGACGCAGTGCGAGTTCTCATTAGAAAGGGAACATCTCGGGTTACAAATGTAACTTTGGTTCCCTGAGAAGGGGAAAGACACTGTGCCTCATTGCCATGCTTCAGAGCTGTCTGCATGATCCCATCAGATGATGAAGTGGATGAAATTCTTCCACGAAGAATCAACGAAAAAGTGGATTCACTTGGTCACTGGCTGGATGTTTCAACACGTGCTTCAGACATTAGTCATGCTGAGGCATTCCCCGTTAGTGTCCTCGTTCCCCACAGTGTCTCGTTCCCCTTCTCAGGGAACCAAGGTTACATTTGTAAGCCGAGATGTTTTCCTTGTTTTGCCTGTATAATTATATCTATTAACTTAGCCAGCTGACATGCAATCTGACACTCCAATGTACCAGCCAAACTCCTGCAATCCAGATCTACCTACTGCTTCTAGAAAACTAACTGTACTCTACAGTATCAGACGCCACACTGGATCTGCACTGATAAACATGAAGCATCAGATTTCCTGATGCAAACACACAATTACATCTAAGAAGTGTAGAGGAAACCCCTGCATGTATGAAGCAAAACCATGAACATTTACCAATTCTAAGTTCAGATGTGTTTTTGCTGTGAATGCTGTCACTTTTAGATACAAGCCAATGATTAAATGAAAGACTCAAATGAGAATATTTCACTAACTTTTCTGAACCCCCTTAACAGTTTTACATTTTTTAATTCACTAGTATTTATTTGTCACAGAATGATTAAGAATGATTAAGAGTTATTTTGTCAAAAACACAAACACACACACACACACACACACACACACACACACACACACACACACAGACATGAACTAATTCAAGTGATTTGATTAAAACATACTCATATTTGTGTTGTTATATGTGGAGATCGTGTGCACACATTCCTCGAGGTAATGCTTGAGGATTTGGTTTCGTCCAGTTTGAAGATCCCATTCCTCTTTAGTTTCCTTTGCTTTGGGGCTTTTATCAATCCACTGCATAGTGTAAAAATTAAAGGATATAAAATCCTCTCCATCAAATCCATATTCATCATAGACTGTCAGACTCTTGACTGTTCCATCAGGAAGTTTCTCCAGTTTGCAGCCAGTTATTCTCTGAAGAACATGAAGCTCTACAATCACAGAACAACATTCATAAAAAGCTTACAGTATATAAATATATAGAGTTGATGAGAAAAAACATTAAACTCACCAGAACAATGTGAGTGTGTGCAGTTTGACAGAGTCCTCAGCAGATCTTTGTACCAGTCTCTAGGATCATATGGTTCTGGAAGAGGTTCGGTCCTGTCATGTTTATTCACATTTGCTCTTAGCCAGATTTCAACTTCATTACTGTAGTGAGCAAACTCTCTGTCATCATACACTCCCACAGCTCTGAACGGAGGGAAAGGGTCTGCTGTAGTCAGGACTGTAAACCTGTAGTAGACATTGTGTTTCTCTGAGGAACATAAAACACAAACAACAATAAAAACACTTTTTACTGGGACAAAAAGTCTTGGCACTCCTTCACCCCCTCTTCCCCCATCTCTTCTCTCTACATTTACCCGAAATTCACCCAAAATCTATATGGTTTAATATAAACAATTATCACACAATAATTGTTTGGTATCATTTCAAATGTCTCAGTGCAACTAGTACAAAGATGTCATTCCCATAGAAGTAAACCAGAAGGTAATAAAGGTTTGAAGAGTTTAGAAATATTTCGCTCTCTGTAGCGGGTGACATTTCTTTCATTTCAGTGGGTTCACTTTCTCATGCAAATAACTTTCTGTCCCCAAAACGGTGTAAACTACTCAGTCTGGGACCCTGATTAATGCAAATTCATGAACTCATGTTTCCATTTAAAAGAAAGTTTCTCTCTTGGTCTGAGTATTTAAAGAGATGTTGCAGGAGGCCCAGGGCGCGATTCTGTAGTCAGATTCAGTCCAGGATACTCAACAATGTGCATTTTTTTAATGTCAGGATATACATCTTTTACTCTATTTCTGAGCATTTGTTGTTTTGTACACTCAATCATTCAGTGATCATCCAGTGTTTGATTCGATAGTCGAAGATGCATCAAAGAAGAAACCTCTCTGAATTCTGAATGGAAGTTTTATTCAATTAAATCATGAATCATTTTTAATATGACTCCATTGTACAGTCACATAAACTCAAGCAGAATCAAGATTTTAAAAAGAAACTCGCAGCCTACTTTTTCCACATTTCTTAATTGAAATTGATGCATTTTTCAAATCTCTTAGATTGATTAAAAACAAGAAAACTGACAGATTTCTGAAATCGAATGATTTGTTTCGTAATGCCTCTGATGCATGTGTTTATGATGTTATTCTTATTTTTATTTATTTTATTTACTTATTTTGTTTGTGGAACTTTATATTAAGTTTTTATGTAATTTCATTCCAGTAGAGGTTCTGTCTTTTTTGTCTTTGTATCTGTTTATTGTTTTATGCATTATAATCTCATACCGACTCATGCTGCAAAAGCTTTGAACGCGTCTCATTACAAATCTACTGATATGCTGTCATCTCCTGTCCACAAAAACGTAAAATTATGCTAATTTGAAAATGTGTAACTGTGCTGCGTTCATTCACAAACTCACGTGACATGCAGAGATTTACTGTGATCAGAGACGCGGAAAACATCAGATCATCATGAACAAAGTGCGGCTTCCTCTTGAAACACTATAAGCGCGAGCTGACTCCTCATTAAAACACAAAGCCATCGACTTTCGATTTTAGTTCCTTTGACAAAGAAATGCCGCAAACAAAACGTTAGAGAACTGTTACGTTATATGAGAAATGTAAAAATATTATCGGTTCATTATATGAAACAAGGGAGTCTAATAAATGGACACTATTTTAAATAATAAGCAAACTCAAACTGTTTCGTTTCGATAACTGATAGTGCGGATCAGAAGTAGTAAATGAACTCTGTTCTTACCTTCATACGGATCACTTTGACAAGAGTGAGAAATAATCCAGACTAGTGCTATAAAGAAGATGTTTTTAAACGAGATCGTGTGAAACATGTTTGTCATTCATATTCCAGACGAGCTCTACAGTGATTCACTGATGAACTGAAAGTGTCCAACACTGTATTTCTGCATCTCAGACAGACAGAAACATCTTTATAGGTTGTGAAAGTTCGACATAAGGCGGGCCGTAACGCTATTTGCCCACAGATGAAAAGAAAGAGAAACATTCAACATAGACCATAATTTTTGTGCACTTTGTGGTCATAATTCTATAAATCCAATTCCCTTTTTTTTCACTGAAAAATCATACAATACAAAATAACACAATCCAAAACAAAAAGACAATAGTAAATCATATTACAAAGAAATTACTGCTTATAATATGCATTTGATATCACAATGGTAATAGACACTAGAGCTGCTTGTGAACTTTAGACAAGAATAGTGTAAAAAAATAAGTCAAAGTCAAATGATGATTATATATGGATCTTGCTCTGATGTCATGCTGAAATGTGTCAAAACACTCTTGTGACAGCGAGGCGTCCTTGTCTGATTCTGCAGTAAACATCTTCACCTGAGAGTCTCAAAAGCAGGATTCATATTTCATCTCTTCAGTCCTGATCATGTTTAGCTCACAGTTCTCTCCATTTATTTCATATCCTAGTTTGAATCTGAACAGATTCAGTGTTTGATTCAATAGTCAAAGATGCATCAAAGAAAAAAAAGCTCTCTAAATTCTGAATGGAAGTTTTATTCAATTAAATCATGAATCATTTTAATATGACTCTCTGCTCATTCTGAAGTCATCATCACTACATCATCTCACTTATTACAGTCAACAATCACAAACTACAGAGGTTTGAAACTCACTTCAGTGTTAAACAGCACATGAATGAGGATTCTTCACAATGTTTTGTGATATGAGTAAATACTCCAAATACTTTTATTTTTATTCACATTTCATTCCTAAAATTAAACAGTCTTGTTTTCTGTGGTTGTTTTTAAAAGTTAAAGGTGCCCTAGATTTTAAAATTGAATAATTAGAGTTCAGTACATGGAAATGACATACAGTGAGTCTCAAACTCCATTGTTTCCTCCTTATGTAAATTTGATTTGTGCAAAAGACCTCAGAAGAACAGGCGAATCTCAACATAACACCGACTGTTACGCAACAGTCAGGATCATTAATATGTATGACCCCAATATTTGCATATGCCAGCCCATGTTCAAGGCATTAGACAAGACAGTGTTAACGTCTGGATGTGCACAACCAAATCATCAGACTAGGTAAGCAAGAGAGGACAACAGCGAAAAATGGCAGATGGAGCAATAATAACTGACATGATCCATAATATCGTGATATTTTTAGTGATATTTGTAAATTGTCTTTCTAAATGTTTCGTTAGCATGTTGCTAATGTACTGTTAAATGTGGTTAAAGTTACCATCGTTTATTTCTGTATTCACGGAGACCAAAGCCATGTTGTTATTTTCATTATTAAACACTTGCAGTCTGTATAATTCATAAACACAACTTCATTCTTTATAAATCTCTCCAACAGTGTGTAACGTTAGCTTTAGCCACGCAGCATAGCCTCAAACTCATTCAGAATCAAATGTAAACATCCAAATAAACACTGTACTTACATGATCTGATATGCTGCATGAAGAACACTTTGTACAGATCCATTTTGAGGGTTATATTAGCTGTGTGTTATTATATGAGTTGTTATTATATGTTATTATAGAGTTGTGAGCTCGGGGGCGGAGAGCGCGAGCATTTAAAGGGGACACACACTAAATCGGCGCATTTTTAAAAAGGCAGTTAAAAAATTGAATAATAAAAAATCTATGGGGTATTTTGAGCTGAAACTTCACAGACACATTCAGGGACACCTGGGACTTATATTACATCTTGTGAAAAAGGGTTCTAGGGCACCTTTAAAATTAGATTTTTCTTCTTTTTTAATTCACATTTACTTTCTACCATGAATATCATGTTACACCATGTCCAGTACATGAACACACACACACACACACACACACACACACACTATTAAGACATGTATTTCATTTATTGCATTGAAGAACACATTGGCCAAAGAGGCACATTAATGCATTTATCAGACAGTTTATCAAAAAGACTTACAAAGTATTCAAGCTGTACATTTGATCAATACATGTTTTCTCCGGGAATCAAACAATGGCACTACTAACAATGTGGTCACCGTTAGCTGAGCTACAGGAACACAACAGGGACACACATCAATGTAACATTACTGATTAAAACAATTAATTAAAACACTGCTGATCCACTGGAGTCTGTACCTGCTGCAGTTTGGACTGATTTTGATTTGATTTCTCCAACTCTCATTGCATAAAGAAAGACAGTGAATGTGATGTGGAGATACCTGTGTGTAGATGATGATATGTGGTCCTCATCATAATAATCTTCTCTATTACAGTCTTTACTGATCATCTTCTGACTGATCATTTTGTGACCGAACAACCATTGAGCCATAATTGTGCCTGCTTCTCTTCAGATCTAAAAAAAAAAAAGATACAGCAGATTATACAGTATCCATCTTTTTTCACAATGTGGATGTAAACTATTTTCTGTGGATTCATTAGCACCTATAGGTAAGTAACTGGATTTGTTTGTTTGTTTATTTTTATTGCCATATCAGCATCTATGGCTATTTTCATGGCAAGAACAATATTAAAATAAATAAATAAACATAATTAGCACAGTAATAGTAAAAAACAACAGTTAATCAACTCACATAAATATAACAAACATTATATAAGATTTTTCACTTCTATATTATTCATTTGGATGAGACAAGTTCTTCGTTTGTTGGGCCAAATTCCACATGATGTTTAATTTTTTGATGTTCTAAGGGTGAACAGGTCATAAATGAGTTGAATGTGCAAATCAATTCAAGCTGGATTGCATTTATTTGTTTGCTTTCAGCTTAATCACATACTGAAGAGCAAGTTTCAAGCGTCTTTAATCAAGAGATGGTTTCTTTGCTTCAGTTTACAGACTTTGAATAGGCGAAGTGCCGAATGCTCCTAACGAAAGATGTAATGGTAAATAACCCGAAGAATAACAAAGTGCTGTAAATGGTAAAACTATTTGTGTTACAAACCAGTGAGTTTTTGATTATTAAAGTGAAATTTAAATAATATAGATAGCAATTAAAAAATTTGCAATTCAACTGTTTTTGTTCAGCTTTAATAACTGGAGGTGAATGACACCAGAAGCCTTGCACATTCAAGTTACAAATGACTGCTCCATTCTTACGCTAAAAATAAGGTGGATAAAACTTCCTCTTGAGTACATACAGATATTATGTTCTTGTAAATATGTTTGTCAAGCTGCACTGATGTCACACTTATCAATTATTTATTATAGCTAATCTTGCCTTGTAGTCTGTGCTCATCAAATAAAATCCAAAAAATCACCAATATCAAAATCTCTATTAGTTCACATAGTTCTCCTGTCACACAGTATATATTGTCAAACTGTCCATTTATAGTTCTAAAACGTCTTTAAAACACAGATTTAAAAACAAAACATTTAAAGCAACAGTGTTGTATTATAACTCACCATTTGATTTTTTCCTTTTGTAGATGAAGTAAATCACAATCACAATCACAATCACAGTGAGAAGGAGAACTACTGCTACTGCTCCAACATCCCATCGAGGTTCTGGTTCACAGTTAGAACATTTTCCATCTGCAGAATTACAAAAATAATAAATAAAAACTCATTAAATGTTTTTTTAATCAACATTATGAAGTGTTAAAAATGAGTTGAGACACTGATTGTAATTGTAGTGGATTTCCTATAAGCCAGGGCAATGTGGTAAGATGTTCTTCACTCATAGTTTGGAATAAACAAATAAACAATGTCCACATAGTGATGTCTGTTTTGTTGTTTTAGTTTTTAATGTTTTAATGAAGAAAAAAAAAAAAAAAAAGTTTTAAAAGCATGTGGATCTATGGTAAGAAGCATATACAACCCAAGGGAAGTTAAGTATATGGCATGAACACGTGACCTGCACCTACACCACAGTGAACGTCGCCATCTAGTGGTTAAATAATCACTACATTTGGCTCCTACAGTAATTGTTTGTATTATCATGTTCTCTTGCTACAACATTGTGAGTGGCTGAATTTATAGTGATATTTACCCCAGACTACTGTAACTGGTTCAGTCAGACTGCTGTGAATGACCAGACAGTCATAAGATCCTTTATAATTTCTGTTGATCTTCACACTGATTCTCATCTGGAAGGTTCCATCATCATTTGCTCTGATTCCAGAAGATGTTTGATCCTCAAGATTAATTCTGTACAATCTAATGTTCATCTGAACATCTCTGGGGTAGAAACCAGTGGCCAGACACGTCAGTTTTTGCTTATTTTGGTCAACTGGAGCAGCTTTCAGTGCAAAGACATGAACATCTGGTCGACCTAGAGGAGATAATAATCATGCAATTAGCAAACTAACATTTACAAGAGAAAAAAAAGATTCTGTGCTGTGAAAAAATTAGGGTTGTGAACATGATTTCCTGATGCAAACACACAATTACATCTAAGAAGTGTAGAGGAAACCCCTGCATGAAGCAAAACCATGAACATTTACCAATTCTAAGTTCAGATGTGTTTTTGCTGTGAAGACTGTCACTTTTAGATACAAAGCAAAAATTAAATGAAAGAATCAAATGAGAATATTTCACTAACATTTCTGAACCCCCTTAACAGTTTTACATTTTTAATTCACTATATTTATTTGTCGCAGAATGATAAAGTTCTTCTTTATTGAGACAGAACTAGAAACAAAATTTGAGTTATTTTGTCAAACACACACACACACACACACACACACACACACACGGGAGATAATTAAAGTGATCTGATTAAAACATACTCATATGCGTGTTGTTATATGTGGAGATCCAGTTCATGCAGATCTTGAGGAAATACTCAAGGATTTGGTTTCGTGCTGTTTGATGATCCCAATCTTCTTTAGTTTCTTTGGCTTTGGGGCTTTTGTCAATCCACTGCATAGTGTCAAAATTAAAGGATATAAAATCCTCTCCATCAAATCCATATTCATCATAGGCTGTCAGACTCTTGACTGTTCCATCAGGAAGTTTCTCCAGTTCACAGCCAATTATTCTCTGAAGAACATGAAGCTCTACAATCACAGCACAACACTCATGACAAACTTACAATAAAAAGATATATTCAGTTTCATGACATGTCTGCTGGTTGATAAGAGTAAAACATTAAACTCACCAGAACAAAGTGGGAAACTGTTTGGGCAGTTTGACAGAGTCTTCAGCAGATCTTTGTACCAGTCTCTAGATTCATATGGTTCTGGAAGAGGTTCGGTCCTGTCATGTTTATTCACATTTGCTCTTATCCAGCCTTCATCTTCTTTACTGTAGTGAGCAAACTCTCTGTCATCACACACTCCCACAGCACTGAACGGAGGGAATGGGAATGCTTTAGTCAGGACTGTAAACCTGTAGTAGACATTGTGTTTCTCTGAGGAACATAAAACACAAACAACAATAAAAACACTTTTTACTGTAGCACAAAGTCTTGTCATGTAAGGTGACAGAAATGAATATTCTTAATTAAATTGCAGCCTTTTGGGATTTGATAAGTGCAGTGACGAACGGATGAATCTAAAGGTTGCTGTCAGTGACCGCACTGGTTTGGATAATGTACTTCGAAATCACAGATTCTACGTCTTGGAAGTATGACCAAAATAAGAATTTTCAGAGGAAAATGTCATCTGAACAAACAAGTTCTGACCACCTGAGAAAAAAGCATCACAATAAATTGCACTACCAATGGTGATTAAATCTAATGATTGCTTAGCTCATATCACATCAAACCATGAAAATTATTATTATTGTTATACTTAAAGCTGCAATCCGCAACTTTTTTTGGTTAAAAATTATCCAAAATCAACTTTTGAACAAGTACATAACCAGCCAGTGTTCAAAACTATCTAATTATCTTGTCTCGATTCACAACAGTAAGCTCGTAATAATGTTTTATAATAAGAGCGACATGGCGGATTTCCGCGGGAAATTTGAGCATGCAGCAGTTCCTCTGTGCGTAATTACATCACATCCGTAAACAAAGGAAGGAGTTCAGGCTGATCGGTTTTATCACGTGAGGACGCTGCCGGTAGCAGCACATTTATAGCCTGTTCTCACAGCAGCTGAAATAATTAAACTAATCATTTTGATGGCGGATTGTAATCCAGAAAGGTCCAAATGACAATCATCAGTGACAACTGGAGATTCACCTGTAGTCAAAAAGCAAAAGACTTCGGACTGTGGAGTGGATATAGACATTGAAATCTACAGGTAACGCTAATACACACTAAATACACAGTCACGCAGTGCGATGTTGTTAACAATAACAATTTGAGAACAATATAACAGTAATAATAATTTGCACGGTTTGGGATGATCCGAGCTAAGCGATCGTTAGATTTAATCATCATTGGCAGCATGATTTATTGTAGGCCTAATGCTTTTTTCCTCAGTTGGTCAGAACAAAAGTGGCAGAAATGTTACTTACTTGTTCAGATGATATTTTCCAGTGAAAATTCTTATATTGGTCATACTTTCAAGACGTAGAGTCTGTGATTCAGAAGTACAGTATCCACACCGGTGCGGTGATTGACAGCAAACATTAGATTCATCCGCGCTGACGAGCTGTGCCGAAGCACAACGCGCGCACAGATAACTGTTCCGCGTATGACTGCAATCGCATGTTTCAAACAGAGATGGCGACAAAGAGGAAAAATTGCGGACAGCAACATTAACGATTACATTGGACCTTTCAGGATAATATCCACCATCAAAATGACAAGTTTAATTATGTAAGCTGCTGTGAAAAAAAAGATGTTGTGGAAAAGTTCATTTCAGTAATTCAACTCAAACTGTGGAACTTGTGTATTAAATAAATTCAATGCACACAGAATGAAGTACTTTAAAGGGTTAGTTCACCCAAAAATGAAAATTCTGTCATTTATTACTCATGCTCATGCCGTTCCACACAAATTAAGATATTTTTGTTGAAATCCGATGGCTCTGTGAGGCCTCCATAGGGAGCAATGACATTTCCTCTCTCAAGATCCATTAATGTACTAAAAACATATTTAAATCAGTTCATGTGAGTACAGTGGTTCAATATTAATATTATAAAGAGACGAGAATATTTTTGGTGCGCCAAAAAAAAAACTAAATAACGACTTATTTAGTGATGGCCAACTTCAAAACACATTTTCAGGAAGCTTCGGAGCGTTATGAATCAGTGTGTGGTAAGATAAAAGGTCTAAGCCACCGGAGGCCAATTTAGGTAAATAAATAAAAAGGAAGAGGGAAAACATGCAAAAGAGAAAGGTATGTGCAGCTATTACTCTAATAGTAGGCAAATAATAAAATATAGGGCCTAACACTTATGTTATGCTCAAATGTTACTCTGTTATGTTCACTTATGTTATCTCTGTATTTAAAAAATATATTTTTGTTTACCACTTGTAGTACACTATGGGTTCAAATGTACTATAAGTAGTATCTAAATACATTTTTTAAATACAGAGATATATATTAAATGCATATTTTAGTTCATATTTCATGCTGTCTCAAAATAGGACAGTTGAGTACACTTAGATGTTCTTAAGATGATCTTAAGAAGTACTAAAGATGAATTTTTAGTATATTAAGTACAACATTAGTGCATTAGTGCAACATGTGCCAACAATATACTTGCTCTTATGAATTTATTTTGATGACTCCGAAATGACTCAGAGCGTGCTGAAAAAGCTTTCGAATGCATCTCATTACAAATCTAGTGACATGCCGTCCATAGTATGGTTTATAGTGTGATGCATACTGAGTTTGGTCTTTTAATATCACTAGGCTACATTAAGCCTGTGAACAGATATGTATAGGCTGCACATCATTGAAAACACTAAAGGTACTCATTAATTGTATTTATAAGTTAAAATTAGTTATTTTAGTTATATATCTTCTGGTTTGAAAAGCAAAGTCGGAGCAACGTCACAAAATCTGACTTCATCGTGTACTACCGGCAAGATCCGGAGTGCTGGTTGGCTCCAAGTATGGGCTGCTCGAACATGCTGACGTCAACAGTTTCTACATTTATTCATGACATTAAAGGTTCTCTAAGCCATCCTGAGCGGAGTAACTTCCTGTTGACGTTCGAAGTGTTGTCAAACAAAACAGAGGCTAGCTAGACCCTCCCTCCTCCTCCTCCTCCCCTCCCCTCCGTGCTTCCTGAAACAGTCATGAACGCGCATTTAAAATCATTCTTGTCGGTTATTGGCTGGAGCGTGTTTATTATGATTCGTGGTCCAGGCTGCACCAGTTTGTTTTTGTTGCTGTTTTTGGAGCTTGTGGCGACTACAGAGACCACATTTTTTTTACAGTGTGTTCAGGGGACAGGCAGCTAGCAGATAGTGAGGAGATGTTTGCTGTATGTGACAAAAAATGTTTTGGCCTAAAAACGCGTGACATGATCACTTAGAGCACCTTTAAGCTCATTCAGTCCAATCACTGCGCTGTAGTATGCATACGAGTATAATTGTGGTATTATGCATGAGGAAGTATCACTTCTCTCGGCTTGGTCTCTATGTTGTCATTCAGAGACATATCTTTGGTGCTCGTTTCCTCAGTGCTACAACAGAAAAATGTGTTTTCCTGTGACGCAACCAGAGCAGAGGTTTGGGTGCATGTGGACTGTTTTGCTGTAATCTACCAGCACAAATGGAAAATATGTTTGCGTGAGATCGCATTACAGCGGAGAATTCAAATGTCACAAAAGTGCGGCTCATTCACCTCTGCCTGCTCTAGCTGCGTTCAAACACACGAGCCGTGTGTATGTTTCCCTCAGCACAGCAGCACATGAGTGTTGATTTGTTTTTGCCCACGATGCGGTCAGAACTGGAGTTTGAATACGAACACATGAAAAATACGATTGTTATTATGATATACACGGGGAGCACGCATATGATCGGTTTCAGCGCGGAGCTTCGCATTGTGTTTAACAACACCAGCCATGTGAATCATAGTGTCCGTGTTTAACCAGCACGGTGTAGTTATGCACACATATTTCATCAAGTTGTCTTCAAATCAATTATATGTGCAAACTGGACACTGATACAGTGGTGTAGCCTATCTGAATGCGACGACACTATTATTCTAATAGACAAAAGACTGATTTTGAGATGGCAGTGCTTGTAAACGTAATCAAAGTAGACTATTATTAGCCCTATTAAATATTCTTTCGCATTTCTCCCTTGTGCTTGGGGGTTTGTTGAGTTCATATATTAATATTCATCATTCTGTATAATAAGTGTGGTGTATGTCTGTGTTTCAATGGTTGTTCTTCCCTCCACACTCCCACTTTTTTGGTCTGTTAATATCACTCACTTAGTACATTAGCTAAGCCACGGTAAGCGGTTTTCACGTTAAGCGGTTTATAATGTCCCCTGTGCGGTCATCACCTGTCCACAAATTATGCTAATGTGAAAATGCGTAACTGTGCTGCGTTCACTCAAACTCACAGGACATGCAGAGATTTTCAGAGACGCGGAAAACACCAGACCATGATTGATCTTGTGACCAAAGTGCGGCTTCCTCTTGAAACACAATAAGCGCAAACTCACTCCACATTAAAACACAAATCGCTCTTTCGATTGTAATTCCTTTGACAAAGAAATGCCGCAGTAATCAAAAAAGACATAAACAATTTAACTGGGATTAATTGTATGTATACAAATATTATTGATTCATTATATAAAAAAACATGGCAGTCTGGATAATTAATGAACATTTTAAATAGGCTGTATCCAAAGTCAGAATATGTCTTTTGTCGATAACTGATAGTGCGGATCAGAAATAGTAAATGAACTCTGTTCTTACCTTGATGCGCATCACAAGAGTGAAAAATAATCCCGATAATCACTGCCTCTATAAAGAACATGTTTTTAAACGAGATCGTGTGAAACATGTTTGTCATTCATATTCCAGACGCTCCCAGTGATTCAATAATGAACTTATAAAGTGTCCAACACTTTATTTTTTCATCTCAGACTGACAGAAACATCTTTATAGGTAGTGAAAGTTCGTCATGAAGCAGGCACGCTATTGGCCAAAAGATGAAAAGAAAGAGAAACATTGAACGCTGACCATATTGTGTACTTTGTGGTCATAATCCTAAATGTCCAATTCCCTTTTTTTTTCACTGTGAAAATAATGATATTAAAATGACAACATTTGAAAGTATCCTCGGAACTTAATTTAAGTAGCTTTTTAGTGTCTACTATTGTACTAATAGCAAAATAATATTATAAGCAATTTCTGATTTACTGTTGTATATTTGTTTTGTATTGTGTTATTTTGTATTGTATGTTTTTTCATACTTTCATGAAATGCATGCAAACTAATAATTTTTTTGCCTTTTTATTTGAGGACAAATAGATACGATTGATCATAAAACATTCACCACAGAATTATGAAAGAGTAAATGTTTGTAGATGAGTAACTGTGTTTAATCTTCTGTTAAGAGACGTTTCAGTTTTTCTCGATTACTTGAACACTATAACCAGGCTTTTGAACTAAAATTTCAAAACCATAACACCATTTATCAAAAAGCACACCCATTTCCCTAAACTATAAACACTATTCCCCTTTTTGACACGAATCAGATTTGTTGAACTGTCACTGCAAAACACTACACACAAATCCCTTCATTTCTCATTGCCTCCACCATGTTGTCATTTATAAAGCACTAGCATTCAATATTGTTCACTCAAGTCAGCGTAACTTGAGCTCAATTAGCACACAGTTACCCACGTGGAAACACTAAGAGTCAAAATTATTTATTTAAGAGTCCATAACAATCCGAACCTTCAGTAGAGAGAAAAAAGAGCCTGAGTCAGTTCATTCAGTTTTGAACAATGGATCCAGAAAGACATGATTGAAAAGCTTGAGATACCAGAGAGGAGGAGGAAGAGGATGAGCAAAAGCGGTAAGGAGTGGAGGAAGAGGTGAAGGAAGAGGATGAGGATGATGGGCAAGGAGACAACGAGTCTCAGATGAAATTTATGCCACTAGTTGACCATGTCCTTGTCCATGGTATGACTATGAGGGAGGCTGGGCAATGAGTTCAGCTAAACTTAAGTTGCTTCACCATTGCCTTGATCATAAGAATCTTCAGAGAGGAAAACAGATGTGTACCTCAGTGCACTCTAAACTAAAACTTCTGAGTGCTGTACCCTGTTACAACACATGCATCAATCTGCCTTACATACAGATATAGTTTCTGTTTCTGTCTGCCATTTTGTAAAAAGGATGTTACAGTTACAGTAATCAGTGCTTGTATTTTTGTAGGACACAGAGATGATGGAATGGAAGAAACCTGACAGGACATTTCAGCTGATGTGTGCCAGGGGTGGATCAGGCATGCAAGAGGATTTCCCCCCGCTGACTGGATAGGGCCAGTACAGCCTGAGATGTTGATGAGATTCTCTGGCCTGTCCCAAACCAAAGATGTGATGCTGGGGCAGAATATTTTTGTTTGTTTGTTGTAAAGTACTGTACAGTACATTATGGAATAAAAAAATGTGCAAATGTATACATGTGTTCATCATGTGAAAGCTTCCTTGAGGGGAAGAACCACAAGCAACATAAACTTATTACTGGTTTTTGGTTTTGGTTTTTGTAGTATTGTTTTGAATTGATCTCACCGTGTGTTAGACTATGTTGTAGTGTGTGTTTTTGAGGGCTTGTGTGTGATGTCTGAGGCCAAAGTTTGTTTTTTCAGCAAGAGTGAATGGTTTTGAGTGTAGAGCTTCATTTTGACCTGAAAATATGATGTTTTTGGGGAATTGGGTGAGTTATGGATTTGTGTTTACTGTTTTGAGAATATGAGCATAGTTTCAAGAAATGTGTTTAAACAATTGAGAAAAACTGTAATGTTGTAGGGGGACACTAAGACCTGGGGGAGAATTGGTGAGGCATGACCTGAAAGGGTGTTGAGATTAATGATTGCCACACAAATTAGATCAGGTGAAAATAACTATTTTAAAGGGAAGATAAATTATCAGAAGCATAGAATGGGAATGGGAAGCTGGGCTCTTTGATTGTTCAGGAGCAGGCTGATGCTAATTATAGCAGTGGATAATGCAAGCTGCTAAGGCAAGGCAGAACCTGCTTTTATGGTTTTGTTTGTTTTCTAAGTATAATAGTTATGTTCCTTGTTTGTTGCAGTATGTTGATAGTTCAGGAGCAGAACTGATGACTATTATATCAGTGGATAGCACACACTATACCACATGCCACTTAGAGTGCATTTGAACCCATAGTGCACTACAAGTGGTAGCTAAATATATTTTTAAATACAGAGATAGTATATTAAAAGCACATTTTAGTTAATATTTCATACTGTCTCAAAATAGCACAGTTGAGTACACTTAGATGTTCTTAAGATGATCTTTAAGAAGTACCAAAGAATTTTTAGTACAAAACAGGGATGCAAACAGGTAAGTGGGGGAAAGGTGAGAACATTGCGTGGAGATGCTCCGAACAGAATTTTTTTTTTAAGATATTTGCTTTATTGTAGTTACTTTAATTGTTATTACCATGTATGTCCAAAACTGTAATTTTTCACACACAAAAAATTGTTGAAACATTTCACCAAAATCAAGTTTGAATAAACTACATTTGGTCAAAGCCTCATGTTATAAAAAGATGAAGTGCTATGGCTATTTAAGACAATATTGGCTGATTAGACGGCAATACTGAGCTAAACCGCAAACTGTTTGCCCTCTCTCTCTTTACCATTCCCACATCTCAGACCCCCCCACCCCATAAAAACACTTTCTCATTGGATCTATGCAAATCCTATAAGTGACCTATTTTGATCTCAAAAAGGTGAGTTGTCACTGAAAGGTGAGGAGTTTGCATCTATGACAAAATTAGTGCGCGAAAATAGAGCTCTTTAAGTACATTATAGAAGTGTACTTTTTTTCACCTGGGATATTAAAAATGCTGTGTCGGTGTAGAGCTCACTATGTGAGACATCATCGTCATGAGAAAAACAAAAAATGACATCAGAGCAACAATCAAGATTGCAAGAGATTTTCAGGAAAGGATACGCTTCCTCCTTCTCACCCTAGTGAAAAAAATACTATATACTTGTACTTAATTTGTGTTATAAGTATATTTTATTTGTGATATAAGTACACTTTGTGTTATAAGTACACTTTATTTGTGTTATAAGTACTTTATTTGTGATTTACATTACAAAATAATTACGAGTGTCTTCCGAACACACAAGCAATATACACTGAATATATTATTTTACAGGTAATAGCATATACTGTATGCTCAGTACCTTTGGCTTATTCCAAATACTAAAAATTACACACGTTGCAGTCAATAACAATACACTTTGTTATTACTTATACGCTGTAGCCTATAATATAGTCAACATTTGAAGCGGATCAAAACCTTTAATCAAAGTTGTCCTAAAACCTTCTTCTTATGACAACTTTGCTGAACTTTTTTTATCCATTTTAAAAGTTGACTACTGTATTTTTGATTACATAATCTCACACAATACAGTATTGGCCAGCGGCAGGTGCTGCCGATGAAGTCCCTGGCCGCTGGAGATGCCGCCGGAAGTGCCGCTACGAGATGCCGATGCCGCATTTTGCGCCAGACCTCCTGAATTTGCATGTTTGATGTCCACATATTCTTGTTGAAGAAATTACAGTGGCTGTAGCATTTCTATCAAAAAGAAGTGGCTGATTATTATTATTATTATTATTTAAGTAATATTATATTTTTAATTATGTTGGTATGTGTATTTTGGAAGTTTTCTTTCCATTTAGAGTAAAAGACAGCATGGAAGCAAAAATTGACCACAATCTGAAAATTGTCCACTACATGAAAGAAGTATTCCAATAACACCAAAAGAATTAAAATGATTTATTGATTTGTGCAAAATAAACAAATTATTAGTGAAACCATGTCCCTCTCCTTGGTGCAGTCATTTATTCTAAATATATAGCTACTTGAAAATAGTAGTGTAGAAAACATGCACATTTAGGCATAGTTTCATTTGCTGATAAACCTAGTGAATACTAAAGAAGAACATGGTCTCTGTGTGAACTGATTACTTTGTATCTGTGGAGTATGAAACAATTAAGTTAGTATGAGGGAATTAAAATAAATTGGTAAGGAAGTCAGAGTTGTGTTCATATATTTAATGTTTTGTTTATTATTATTATTTTTTAAATAAATAATTATGAGAAGTGCCCTTTTTTCCACTTGAGCCCCTGCCCCCGAAAATGCCTGTGCACGTCCCTGATGTTCTTGAACATTTCCTGTCTGATTTGTGACTCATGTGCATCTCGGCGCGTTTCCTCTCAGTTGAGGGAGGAGATTGAGACGCGCGCCGATATAAGAGCGTCGATCCGGAGTCAAACGCGATCCCATTGAGGTGTGATGGAGCGGTTCGGTTCAGTCGGCTTTGGACCGGTTCTTCTCGTGTGTCTGATGTCTGGTGAGTGAGTTTCAGCACTTCACTGATGACAGTAGCGTTAGTGCGACGCGTCAAACTCGGTGTTTATATTGTGTATAGACATATTATTAGTTTATCTTTTTAGTGTCTGAAACTGTCAGATAACACATTTCCGTGTGGGTGTGTGCTTGTGGGTTGCGGCCAAATTTACTCAAGTCTAACACTTTATTTTTCTTGTTTTACTGATATTTATAATGATACTAAATTCACATGTTAATTATGTATTGAAAAAAAAAATGTGTACTGAGAGAATTGTAACAGAAGCAACAGCTCAGTTTGACTGGTATCATGGTACAGTAAGGGTATATGATTTTATAGGTTATTATAGTTAAAACCATAAAATACATTTTCAATACTTGAAATGTAATATTATTATATTATTAATTTATTTTAAATTTTTAATTAAATAAAAAATTAACCTATTTTATTTCAGCTAGCTGCCAATGCAACATTTCTCACTGTCAACTTGATATAACTAAAACTAAAAATGTATTAAAACTATAGACATATATAAAATGACAAAACACAATATTACTAAAACTTTAGAATTAACATGAAAAGGTAAAATATAAAAGTAAAAACTAATTCAAAATATTAATAAAAATTATAATAGTATCACAGTGACACTAAAATAACACTGATATATACCATGCTAATGAATGTTTACTATATTAACCATGATGATACGTCACACAATTATATTAATCATACTAATAATATTAGATTAATAGTACACAGATATTATATGACGCAGACTCAGGTTGATTGGGATCCATAAGCGGTTTATTAACAAACAGCAAGTTCACAGTACACTAAAAAAAAATCCCAGTAAAATTTACAGTAAAAAACCGGCAACTGTGGTTGCCAGAACTTTACCGTAAAAAATACAGTAGCAACGTAAAAAAAAAAAAAAAAAAAAAAAAAAAGTTACATTTACAGTAAAATAATGTATTTCATTAACTGATATAATGTTAATTTACCAACCTAATGAAGTACTAATATCTGTTTTGTACCTTTATAATACACTGACAGTCACCAAACACAGTGGTGATAAGAGTAACATGGTGAATCAAAGTTCATCACAAGCAGATTTTCCCTAAGTTGAGAAGGACAACACAAACATATAGAAGGTGCACACAGTGTCATTCACACACACACTAAACACCATCATGGTAACATGCATGAAATTTTAAAAATGCAATAAACTGTCTAGGGGTGGCGGGAGAGTAACATATAGGAATAAAAAGTAATAAAGATATGTCCCTTCAAAAACACAGGGCAAAAATGAGAGAGAGTTGGTTCAGTCTGCACTCCCCGAACTCACACGAACACAAAATAACTCTTCAAAAGGTTTATTTAACATAAAGTCTCTTATAACAATCAAGGATAAGGCAAAATAATAAGGATAACTAACAAGACGCTTCTAGCTTCGGGAGACTTCGGTAAAGTTGGTTTTATATTCACACATTCGGACTTCTGATAAATTCAGACTTTCCAATAAATGTGCAATAAATTAATGTTTGTGAATTTTAAGCAACGACATGATATTGACAACCAACGATTGTCAACTTACAACATTTTTCACAGTCGATCAAAATAGGCAAGTATTGTTTTAATGGCATATTTACTTGTGAATGTCCACTGAATGTCCAATGTAGTGTGATTAACAAGGCTATTGAATACGGATGGCCGAATGTGCGAATATAAAACCAACTTTACCGAAGTCTTCGGGAGGGGGTTAAAGCCAAAATAACAAACAAAAGGAGTAAGCTAACTGGAGTAAGGGAGTCTAAATAACCTATCAAAACAAAACATCAAATAAACAACAAATCTCTTACCTGACTGCCTCACTAACCAAAAACAGGGGAAAACAGGGGTTAGTAAAAACAAAAGGGCACCCACCTCCCTACTGCGTCTGCAACATTGATAATGGGGCAATTACACACTGCCACAACAGCAGATACAACAGATGTCTCTTCAAGGAGCTTTCACACCAGCAAATACAACAGGTTTCTCTTAAAGAAGCTTGCACAACAGCCAAGACAACAAAAGTTCTGGGAGGGAAGACAGGCCACACTCTCTCTGGGGAACAGCCAGCTCCCTCGGTGTAAATGCAAGCTCCTCTCCATACTGTAATGAGGAACAGGTGGCATCAATTGGGCTCCTGCAAGAGGACAGGGAGGAACAGAGGAAATAGGGAAAAAAACTACACTTCCCAGCAGGCTGTTGGGCATCAGAGAGACAGTGTCACATACACATTCACAGAATAACAAAACAATAAACAATATACGTCCTGGGACGTAACAAAACATTAATTTAACAACATTAGATGTAACATAAAACCCTAATGTACATAACTGATTAGAAAAAAATGAGAAAAACTAAGAAGAAACAGAGTTATTTCAACGAAAATATATCAAATGTGAAGTGTCACGCAGGGAATTGTGGGAATGTCAATTTACGGTTTTTCACTGTAAATTTTAAAATGAATTGTTATTTTTCACTTCCAAAAACTGTTAAAAACGGTACATTTAATGTATTTTACTGTAAAATTGCATTAAATCTACCGTTAGATCTATTACAATTATTCACCGTATATGGTACGGAAACTTTCTGTAAACCAATTGACAGTTTTTCACCGCAACATTTTTACAGTCTTTTACTGTTAAAATCACGGTCATTTTTTACAGTGTACAGGCAGGCATGGGTCAAATCACCAGAGTAAACAACAGTGTCAGAGACAGTCCAATAATCGGGGTCATAACCGGGCAAGAGATCGGGGCAGGCAGCCAGCAATCAAAGACACAGTCCAGGCAAACAAAAGGGTAACAGGCAGGCGGCAAACAATCCAAGGTCAGTAATCCAAACAAGGTTGATACACAGGCAGATAGAAAACAGGGAATAACACTCAGAAATTGTTGTGGGGCAAAACAAAATAAATAAAAAATACTTCACGAGGAGAGTGTGTGTGTGTGGCTTAAATAGCTGGCTGACGTGAAACAGGTGAGCCGTAATCAGGCCAGGTATGTGGGCGCTTGGGATTTGTAGTCCACTTAGTACTCAGGAGAGTGAGACTCCGGTGGCTGATCGAGGGAACTTCGCTGGCGTTCGTGACATATTAAAATGTATGGACATTTATGAAAGTAGTAGATGCCACAACAGCAACTACTACACTAAATATAATGTATTGTCAAATAAAATAAAAATATATGGAACAGATCAAAATCTTGAGAGACTCATGTATGTATGAAAGAGTGTGTGCGTGTGAGAGAAAGAAAGTGTGTGTGTGTGTGTGTGTGCGTAAGAGACGGAGTGAGTTGTGTGTGGTCGAGGTCGAGGATCAACTTTCCGCGTCAGAAACGCATGTCCAGCTGAACAATATCAGTCATTTTCAAAGCCCTCATCCCTGCCAGCATGAGAGACAAAACAACGAAGACTCGTCAATGTACATCCAAATGATAGCCTACTCTGTAAAAGTGCAGGAAGGCACATAACATGGATCTAAAACAGATAAACATTTCAGCTGTGTGGACGCAAGCTAATCGTTAACAGTTATAATTTTTAATCAATACTGATATGGATCTTATTCTCAATATATTTTAATCTTTGGTGTTTTGCCTGTTACTGCCTGAACTTCACATCTGTAGCGCAGCCATCCATAATCGTGCGTCATGCGAATAAGTCCCAAGATTTTAATATAAGATATTATCAATTAAAAACATGCAGACAAAAATGGTAAAACATTTCTAGGATTGACAACAACAGTACTACAGAAGGCTCATATGCGTTCTCCATCATTATGACTTTGCATTGCTGATCTATTTAAAAAATGTAAAATTAAATTAAAATAAAAAAGGCTTTTTAACAAGTCCAAGTTTAAATTCAACTCTGGCTTTGGAATTTCAGAATGCTCATAGCATAATTTCAGATGTATTATAGTTGATTAATTACAAACCCGATTCCAAAAAAGTTGGGACACTGTACAAATTGTGAATAAAAACAGAATGCAATGATGTGGAAGTTTCAAATTTCAATATTTTATTCAGAATACAACATAGATGACATATCAAATGTTTAAACTGAGAAAATGTATCATTTTAAGGGAAAAATAAGTTGATTTTAAATTTCATGGCATCAACACATCTCAAAAAATTTGGGACAAGGCCATATTTACCACTGTGTGGCATCCCCTCTTCTTTTTATAACAGTCTGCAAACGTCTGGGGACTGAGGAGACAAGTTGCTCAAGTTTAGGAATAGGAATGTTGTCCCATTCTTGTCTAATACAGGCTTCTAGTTGCTCAACTGTCTTAGGTCTTCTTTGTCGCATCTTCCTATTTATGATGCGGCAAATGTTTTCTATGGGTGAAAGATCTGGACTGCAGGCTGGCCATTTCAGTACCCGGATCCTTCTTCTACGCAGCCATGATGTTGTAATTGATGCAGTATGTGGTCTGGCATTGTCATGTTGGAAAATGCAAGGTCTTCCCTGAAAGAGACGACGTCTGGATGGGAGCATATGTTATTCTAGAACTTGGATATACCTTTCAGCATTGATGGTGCCTTTCCAGATGTGTAAGATGCCCATGCCACACGCACTCATGCAACCCCATACCATCAGAGATGCAGGCTTCTGAACTGAGCGCTGATAACAACTTGGTTGTTGACATGGCATCCCAGTTTTCCAAAAAGAACTTCAAATTTTGATTCGTCTGACCACAGAACAGTTTTGCACTTTGCCACAGTCCATTTTAAATGAGCCTTGGCCCAGAGAAAATGCCTGCGCTTCTGGATCATGTTTAGATATGGCTTCTTTTTTGACCTATAGAGTTTTAGCCGGCAACGGCGAATGGCACGGTGGATTGTGTTCACCGACAATGTTTTCTGGAAGTATTCCTGAGCCCATGTTGTGATTTCCATTACAGTAGCATTCCTGTATGTGATGCAGTGCCGTCTAAGGGCCCGAAGATCACGGGCATCCAGTATGGTTTTCCGGCCTTGACCCTTACGCACAGAGATTGTTCCAGATTCTCTGAATCTTTGGATGATATTATGCACTGTAGATGATGATAACCTCTTTGCAATTTTTCTCTGAGAAACTCCTTTCTGATATTGCTCCACTATTTTTCACCGCAGCATTGGGGGAATTGGTGATCCTCTGCCCATCTTGACTTCTGAGAGACACTGCCACTCTGAGAGGCTCTTTTCATACCCAATCATGTTGCCAGTTGACCTAATAAGTTGCAAATTGGTCCTCCAGCTGTTCCTTATATGTACATTTAACTTTTCCGGCCTCTTATTGCTACCTGTCCCAACTTTTTTGGAATGTGTAGCTCTCATGAAATCCAAACCCAGCCAACATAGCATGGTGGGGCCTAGATGGGTGTCACCTGGGCAGCCTAACTGGGGCCCAGACATTTTTGTCCACGGTTTCCATGGAGGCCCCACATGGGTTAGCCCAGATGAACTGAACACTGCTCAGTGTGCACACTACAGGCTGTTAAATGAAACACAGAAACATGCTGGAGTTAATGAGATAATTAGGTGATAACGAGCAGAATCACTGAAGGACAGAGAAACAACAAGAACTACGACTTCAGCCACAGCCTTCAATGAAATCAACTGAAGATAAAAGACATTAAATCATTCAAGATCTGATTAAACATCTCCACAAACAGCATTACCAGCTTCACTTATTACTAACCAGACTGACTTTATCTCTGACATACATCTACAAAAGTTGTTATTGAGAATTACCAGAGGTTTAGATGTTGAACAACGTTGAATCAAACATTGACGTAAGCTATATATAATGTTCACTGTTGTTCTGTTGAAGCTCATTTGGCACCTGTATCATTTCCGCGAGCGTTTGACTTGCGCCTGGCGCTGAGGCGAAGTTGGAGTGCGTGTCTGAAAAGTCTCCCGTTTTAAAACGCAAAAGAGGATTGTCTTGGGGGCCCCCCAGTGTTCGGGGCCCTGACGTAATTTTCATCATGCAGAGGGCTCACGGCCAGCCGCACACCCCGTCCACGTGCAGCCCAAATCTCGAGACCGCGCAGACGGTGTGCGTGCAACAGCGCATGTGCAAGCAGGATAGAAGAGTCCACTAGATGGCAATACACACAGTACTGAGCACAATGTGCAGTCGTCGAAGAAGAGTGTGTAAAGAGGATTCAAAAACAAGACGAGTAAACTCAGAAGCATGCCTTCTCCATCGTTTTTGATTCTTGTTCTCTTGGTGTATCTTCTGAACTATGTTGCAATGGTGGATGCACTATTTTTCTTCTCCGATCCTGCCCAGTGAATGTCCGGTTGATGACACGATGTGTGGTAAAGAGCATAGAAAATAATTGTACTGCGCATGTGTCGAACTCAGTCATCCGCACACATTTGTGGTTAGTATACTTTGGCTGCGTTCCACTCCAGTTTTAGACTCACAAACTTCCCTAAGCACTTCCCCTCGGGGGAATCCCTGCCGCCATTTTGAAGTGCGTTCCACTTCGTGAAGTGGACGAGGGAAGTTTATATGGACAGAGTGTGTGTGTGTGAGAGAGAGAGAGAGAGAGAGAGAGAGAGAGAGTGTGTGTGTGTGTGAGAGAGAATGTGTGTGTGAGAGAGAGAATGTGTGTGTGAGAGAGAGAGAGAGTGTGTGTGTGTGTGTGTGTGTGTGTGTGTTTTAGTTTTTAGTATAGTTCATAACCTTTTTTATTCAGTTATTATAAAAAGGTAGATTGATCTCATTTGAATCCAAAAGTAAGACAGATTAGCTCTTACTAATTAAGACAGTCTTTACTCACCCCTGATCTCTGATCTGATTTTATCTCTGTTTGTCTCTTTGCAGGAGCATCAGCTCTGCCTCATACAGCCAATCCGCACAGTCAGTGCAAGTCATGTGACCCTCGCCCGGCTGACTGCATGTCGTATCAGTGCATCTCAAACTGCACAGTATCAAAAGTCTGCCCGAATCCACAGGACGTCTGCATCGCTGTCTGGTATGACTAGAACATGAATCTCAGACGTGATCTATGGAAGGCCAAAAGAGCCAAAAACATGTGAATTTTAACACGTCAACAACACGTTAAATGTGGCCACTCCCACAAAGCAGGAAAAAAGGGGCATAAGTGGAAAAATTAAATATAATTTTTCATAAAACGGCAATTTAAATGTATTATTTCTATAGGTTATATAAAAAAAGACAAAATAAAAAGGCTGAATAAGCTGATCTAGCATGTTAAATGGTGGCATCCTAGTAAATGAATGGTACTCCCCCTTAAGCTCACAAAAATGGTTTGACTCAAGTTTTCAGCAGCCAATGATACTGACCCGTTCAAACAGATTTTTAATGCGTATTTCATGCATATTTTTCACGCATATTTTTCATGCACAAACAAAACGTATAGATTCATGTGTTTTGGCCCTTTTGGCCTTCCATAGTGATCAGAGGTCTTCACTTCATGCAAGTTAAATAAACAAGTCCAAGCCAAACACCTCAATCTAAAAAGCGTTCTTAAAGGGATAGTGCACTCAAAAAACAAAAATCCTGCCATTATTTACTCTCTTTCATTTGCCTTTTTAAATTAACAATCTCTTTACAGTAAATTCTTTACAGATTCATGCCGTTCTCTACGTTTTTTTTCAGATTCTCCAGATCAGTGTTTTGCTTGCTTGGTTCTTTAAAGCACCAGATCATAGATGGATTTGTAAAGAGTTTGTAAAGAGTAAAGAGTTGTAAAGAGTTGTTTTTGATTTTGTAAATATCTCTATATATAGTTTTTTTTTTTATTATTTAAGTTCTAGTTATTTTATTACATCAAGTTAAACTAAATGAAAATGAGAAGATTTTTGTATATATTTTACAGGTTTATTTTTTTATAATTTTAGTTGACTACAATAACTCTGATTATAATTTTCTGTTGTAATAACCCACAGTCTGCTGAAATTTTAAAGTTAATATCACTTCCAGTTTATTTTTAACACTATAAATGAAAGGTTGAGCATTTTGGGATGTCGTATTACACGCAGTATGTTCCGTTGTGTTCTGCACATTTTGAGAATGTAGTAGAACATCAGGATATTGATGCATTAAGAACAGCTGCAGACGGTATTTGTTAGGTTTTTGCTCCTAATTCGTGCCTCATCCCAGACCTCTTATTTGGCAATTGAATGAGCAATCACTCAGCGCTGAGGGAGAATATAGTCTCATTTTATTGATAAGAAAAGAGAGAATATATAGAAAGAGTACAAGGGGTGTAGTATAGTTTCAGCCAATGAGAAAGAGAATACATCATATAGATCATGTTATAGGAATGTGATACATATAGAAAAAACTCTGACTCAATGCTGAAATGCTGTGATACATCTAAATATGGTCATCTATTGGTCAGGTACCCATGAGGTCCCTTAGCATCCCAAGGACCTTCTCCTAAGCAGGGACCATTCCCTGTTTCACATTTACTCCTAGTAGAGCCTTATATGGAAATGGTTCTGGTACATAGAAAACCATATGTTTAAAACATAGTATACAACTTTGACAGAGGAAAAAAAAAAAGGAGCCTCAGTCCACATACTTTCAATGCTGAGACCAACATAAAATCTATCAGTATTATTACAGTAGAATATGCTAATGATGCATTAACCTCGTCTCTCTCCTTCAGGTGGAGGCAAGATGGCATCGTTACCATGGAGACGAGGTGTCACGACCCGACGCAGCCGCTGCGTGGCGTGATGTTGGAGGACTACAGCAGCTCAGACTGTGTGTTGACCATCAGACACGCGTCCGGCCATAACCTCCGTCTGTGCGCCTGTACGGGACGTGACTGCAACGAGCGCATGGTGCTGAACAAACCCAGTGAGGACTCGGAGTTAGTTATAAGTGAGTGTAGATGTGATGTTCCTGTGGTTTCCTATGCAAAAATATGCTATAATATATCTTATTTCTCATGTCATCAGCACTGAATAGGCTCTCTCTCTCTCTCTCCATGTGTTTGTGCAGTGAATACATCAAAAAATAAACTGTTCAGATTGCCTCAGCTCTGTAAGTTCTGTGACTTTGAATCTACGGAGTGTAACGCCACCGGCGTCTGCGAATCCTCCTGCAGCATCACGTCCGTCTGCGAGGATACAGAGGATGTGTGCGCCAGTGCCTGGTACGTCAACGCTCCTCCTTCTGTTTGATGTCTCTGTGTTTTGTATCATGATGAATCTGAGCACAGCTGGAGATACTGATCTCTTCTGAATCTCTAGGGGCCAGTTGTTCAAAAGAAATCTGATTGCGTTTCGGCTATCGGATTGGATCCTGAAACTGGGTCGTTCAAAAGAAAAAAAGGATTCTGAAATCAGATTAGATCACAAAATCCAATCTTGGTTTTCATCTGGATCAAATCATCATTTTGTGTCAAAAATTTGTACTAAGATTGGAATACCTTTGATCCAAAAAATCAGGATTATACTGATCCCAGCAGAAGGGTGGATTTCAAACTGGTCAAAATACAGATGTATGGCCCATAGAAACTGATGGGTGTGAATGACAAAGAAACAGCATTGCTCAGAGTAGATTGCAGGGTAGATCGATCTCCTGTGGGAGGTCCTAACAGTGTTCTATTGTTTTAGCCCTTTTGTCTTCATGTATAAAGTTCTGTTTCCACAGACACAACTTTGGGTTAAGATATTCTGAAGGCTGAGACGCTGACATCGGTGCTTAAGAACTGTGCTACTCTACTACCTTCAAGAAATTCTTCTCCCCCACAAGAACTCTGGTCAAGCTTACTTATGTTATGTATTAGAGCAGTGGTCTCAAACTCAATTCCTGGAGGGCCACAGCTCTGCACAGTTTAGCTCCAACCAGCTCCAACTCACACCTGTTTGAAAGTTTCTAGTAATCCTGAAGACCTTGATTAGCTGGATCAGGTGTGTTTGATTAGGGTTAGAGCAAAACTGTGCAGAGCTGTGGCCCTCCAGGAATTGAGTTTGAGACCACTGTCCTAAAGACACATTTTATGAATCAGTGGTTCGGAGCACCAAAGTCACGTGATTTCAGCAGTTTGACACGTGATCTGAACCGCTGATTAGAAACAAAAGCTTCAAAGCAGTGTTTTGAAATCGGCCATCACTAGACATGAAAAGTCGTTATTTTGTTCTTTTTGGCACACAAAAAGTATTCTCATCGCTTTATAATATTAAGGTAGAACCACTGTACTCACATGAACTGTTTTAAATATATTTTTAATACCTTTATGGATCTTGAGAGGTTCGGTGGCTTTGCTCTCAATAGAGACCTCACTGAGCCATCAGATTTCATCAAAAATCTTAATTTGTGTTCTGAAGATTAATGAAGGTCTTACGGGTGTGGAACGGCATGAGGGTGAGTAATTAATGACAGGTTTTTACATATTTGGGTGAACTAACCCTTTAAGCCTTTTGACAGCCTAGAGTAAAGTTAAAAAAGAGATTTTGGCAGCATAAAATACTTCCCAAACAGCTGTAAATATCAAACAAAAATATTATTTTTAGTTTAAAGTTGTAAACTAAACTGGTAGAACCATAAGAGATGAACCAGTCAAAAGTTCTTTGTGAGTGAATGCAAGGTTTCTTGGGTGTACGCTACACAAAACTTTTCTGAGAGAACATAAAAACATTTAAAGAATGCATGAAACTAGAAACTGAAACTGACTGACTGGCAAAAAAACAAAAAACAAAAAACAACAAACACAAACACTGGCAGGGAAAGAGTAAAAACTATAATAGTATCTAAAATAACACTGTATGATACAATGATATATATATATCATGCTACTAAATGATTACCATATTCATTAACCATGATGATGCATCGTGGAATTATATTGATAATACTAATAATATTAGATTAAGAGTACACAGATATGTATTGACATACACCTCGATCTCTCTTTGCATTTATGAAAGCAGCAGATGCTTCATTTGCTCTATTTAATATAATTTCAGTCTAGACAATTGTTCTGCAATATCAAGTGTGAACTCCGTGTGTTCCTTCAGTCTGAATGACCATATCTCAACTTCGACAGCGTTAATCAGGAAATGGCTTCACTGTGATACGGGAAATTCCGTCCAATTTCCAGGCAATCTTGCAGGAAATAGTTCCAGTCCAGACGAATGATTATTGGTGACTGATAAACAGATAAACTCACTTAGCAACCCTGTCTGTGGATAACTATTTCTATTTTGAGTAAATATTGTGTAAAAAAAAAAAAAAGAAAAAGAAAAAAAAGAACATGTCTAGATAACTCTCTCAGCAGTGATCATTGACTAACCCATATGTGGTGACAACTAGTTTCTATAATGCATAATGTTTTTTATTTTATATTTATCAATGACAAAGTTGAATATCAAACAGTTTTGATGCTTCATATTCTTGTGGAAACTGACGACTCCTAATGTCCATGTTGTGTTTCAGGAGGAGGAGTGAAGGGAAGACGCTCATCGAGACGGTGTGTCACAATCCAGCGCTGAAGTTTCACGGTCAGTATCTGACGGACTACAACAACACCAGGTGTGAGATGAAGAAGGTGAAGGGGATGGAGGACTTCTACATCTGCTCCTGTAATGCTGAGGGGTGTAATGATCGGCTCTTCTTCCCTGGAGGTGAGTGCAGAGGCTCTTAGTTTAATGGCATCCATAGATTCCTCTTTTAATTCCACAAAAGGTTCTTTATAGTGGAAAAAGGTTCTTTTGATTTACAGTAAGAAAGAAGTGTTTCTTTAGGAACTTTTCTTTGTGGAACAAAAAACGCATATATTATACATATTTTTAAGAGTGAATCTGACTGATGCTGATCAGAATGAGAGGAAAAGTTCAAAAGTTTGGGGTTGGTAAGAGTTTTTTTATTCATTAAATTGATCAAAAGTGTCAGTAAAGACATTTATAATGTTACAAAAGAGTCTATTTTAAATAAATGTTGTTCTTTTGAACTTTGTTTTGAACTGATAATAATCATAAATGTTTCTTGAGCATCAAATCATCATATCTGTAATGAGGAGTCAGGAGGGAGCGGATCCATTTCCAGCTTTATTTGGGAGACAGACGTACACAGGCAGGAGCAAGACAATATCGTAATCAGGGACAGGCAGGAGGTCGAGGCTGGCGGCTAGATGCAGGGTCGTGTCACAGGCAGGGATCGAGGCAGGCGGCAAGATAGCTCAGAGTCGGTAAACAGGCACAGTTCAGGGTAGGCAGCAAGGGTTCAGCAGAGATAAACAGTCCAAGTCGTAACGAGATATCAGTCCACAAAATAAACGCTCAGAAATGACCACTAAAAGCAAATCAAGACTTCGCGAAGCTGTGTGTGTGTGTGCGTCTTAAATAGTGTGGTGTGATATGGCGCAGGTGTAATGTGATCAGTCCCAGGAATGCGGGCCGATGGGAGATGGAGTCCAGATGAGTGCGAATCAGTATTCCGGGGAGGGCTCCCTCCGGAGGCCCGGAGAATGCACCGGAGGAGCTGTATTCGTGACAGAGCCCCCACCCTGCGAGCGGCTCCAGACGCGAGGAGGCGGACGCCGGGGTCTACCACGAGGTCGTGGGGCCAGTCTCTCCGGATGCGTCTGATGGAACTCTTCCAAGAGGTTGGGGTCCAGAATATCATTCGCATTGACCCAGGATCGCTCCTCTGGACCGTACCCCTCCCAGTCAACCAGGTATTGAAGCCACGGGCCCCGGCGCCTTGAATCAAGCAGCTCTCGAACACGATAGGACTCCTCGCCCTCTATCAGCAGCGTTGGGGGTTGTGGGTCCTGAGCCTCCTCCGGATCTCCTCGCGGGCCCCCGGAGGGTTTCAACAGCGAGACATGGAAAGTAGGAGAAACACGGTAATTAGCAGGTAAGTCTAAACGAAAGGATACTGGGGTGATTTGTTTTACAATTTGGAAAGGCCCGACATACCTGGGACTGAGTTTTCTGCAAGGAAGCCTCAACCGGAGATCTCGGGTGGATAACCATACCCACTGGCCCACAGCATACCGAGGTTGGGGTCGACGCCATCGGTTGGCCTCGGTTTCGTGTCTCCTGATGGCACGTTGGAGATGTTGATGTGCCGCATCCCAGGTTTCCTCACTTCTTTGCATCCATGCGCTGACTGCTGGTAACTCTGAGGACTCACCTGACCATGGAAACAAGGGTGGTTGATACCCCAGGACACATTGGAACGGAGTGATGCCGGTGGCGTGTTTTTGCAGGGAATTCTGCGCGTATTCTGCCCACATGAGATAACGGCTCCAGTCTGCTTGTTGGTGATGACAGTAGGTGCGGAGAAATTGAGTGAGCTCCTGATTCATTCGTTCGGTCTGGCCGTTGGATTCTGGATGGTAGCCTGACGTAAGACTGATATTGACATTTAACTGTTTGAAGAAAGCGGCCCAGACCCGGGAGGTGAACTGGGGCCCTCTGTCGGACACAATGTCATCGGGTAAGCCATACAGTCGAAACACGTAATTGCAGAGTACCTCAGCAGTTTCAAAGGCTGTGGGTAGTTTGGGGAGAGGTATCAGTCTGCACGCCTTAGAGAACCGGTCAATTACAGTCAGAATAGTGGTATTGCCTTGAGAGGGAGGCAGGTCTGTGATAAAATCTATGGCAATGTGTGACCAGGGCCGTTGAGGAATGGGTAGTGGTTGGACCAGTCCAGCAGGTAATTGGTGGGGCGACTTGGAGGTTTGACAGGTGACGCAGTAATGGATGAACCGGGTGACGACCTGTGAATGGTCTCCCACCAGAAACGATTCTGCAAGAGGTTGAGCGTGGCTGTGATGCCAGGATGCCCTGAACTGGGTGAATCATGTACCTGATGTAGCACTTTGTCCCGGAGGTGAATGGGAACGTAAGTGCGGTTGAGTGGGCAGGTGGATGGTGGTGCTGTTTGTTCATTGGCTTGGGTCAGTTCTGTCATAATATCCCATTGGACGGGGGCAAGGAGGAGCGATTCAGGAATAATGTACTCCTCGTCCTTACTCGATTCGGTGGCCTCAGTTTGACGAGACAAAGCGTCCGCCTTGGTGTTTTTGGACCCGGGTCTGTATGTGACTTTGAAATCAAACCGAGTGAAGAACATGGCCCATCGAGCTTGGCGTGGATTTAGTCTTTTGGCTGAACGTAGGTACTCCAGATTTTTGTGGTCCGTGAACACGGTGAACGGGTGTTGCGCTCCCTCCAACCAATGCCGCCACTCTTCAAGGGCGGCCTTCATGGCCAGCAGTTCTCGATCTCCTACATCACAATTTTGTTCAGCAGACGATAGTTTGCGAGAGAAGGCGGCGCACGGGTACATTTTCTCAGGATCGCCCTGGCGTTGGGATAGAATGGCGCCAATACCGGTGTTAGAGGCGTCCACCTCCACAATGAACGGTCGTTCCGGGTCAGGGTGACGGAGGATGGGCGCAGAGGTGAACCGGTCTTTCAGCTCTTGAAAAGCTCTGTCTGCTTCAGGGGACCAGTGCAGGCGGGAGGATGAGCGTTTTGTCATGGACGTCAGTGGTGCAGCTACACAACTGAAGTTTCTGATGAACCGCCTGTAGAAATTGGCAAAGCCCAGGAATCGCTGCAATTCTTTGAGTGTGTGTGGTTTGGGCCAATCCAACACCGCCCTTACTTTGCAGTCGTCCATAGCTACCCCATCTCTGCTGATGACATACCCCAGGAACGCTGTGGACGTCTGGTGAAACTCGCATTTTTCGGCCTTGGCATACAATCGATGTTTGATCAGTCTCTGTAACACGGTTCTCACATGCTGGATGTGTTCTTCAAGGGAACTAGAGTATATCAAGATGTTGTCGATGTATACGACGACCCATCTGTTTAGCATGTCTCTGAACACGTCGTTGATATAAGACTGGAACACAGCCGGACTATTGGACAGTCCGAACGGCATCACGAGGGTCTTGTAGTGGCCAGTGGTTGTTGAAAAGGCCGTTTTCCATTCGTCCCCTTCCCGGATGCGGATGAGATTATAGGCGCACCGGAGGTCTAGCTTGGTGAAATACTTGGCCTGTCTTAACTGTTCGAGTGCTGCCGGTACCAGAGGAAGCGGATAGCGAAATTTTACTGTGATGTCGTTCAGTCCCCTGTAGTCGATGCAATGCCTCAGACCCCCGTCCTTCTTTTTAACGAAGAAGAACCCGGCGGACGCTGGTGAAGTGGACGGTCGGATGAATCTCTTGGCTAGCTCCTCCTCAATGTAGGTTTTCATAGCTGTGGTTTCTGGTTGAGAGAGAGGAAAGATTCGACCCTTGGGAGGTGTTGTGCCAGGTAGAAGATCGATGGCGCAGTCACCGGGCCTGTGAGGAGGGAGTTCGGTGGATCTTTCCTTGCTAAAAGCTACTGCGAGGTCGGAATATTCGGCGGGAATGTTCGGGCTCTCCGTGTTGACCTCCATGGACCGTAGTGGCACCGGATAAACTGATTGTAGACAATGTGTGCGGCAATGTTCTCCCCAATGTAGTATTTCCCCCTCCTTCCATGACACGTGTGGGTTGTGTGAGCGCAGCCAGGGCAGACCAAGGATGATGGAAATTTGAGGTGCATGAATTACATAGAAGCAGATGGATTCTTGATGAAGGATTCCGATTCGTAATTTGAGTTCGAGGGTGATGTGTGTGATTCTCCCCTCTCCGATGGGCTTCCCATCTAGCGCCTCCACTGTTAATGAGGAATGGCAGTCGGTTAGTGGGATGTTGTGTTCTTTGGCAAAAGTGGCAGACATGAAGTTACCCGCCGCCCCTGAGTCCAGAAGAGCATGAGTGGTGATACTTTGGTCTTTAACAAGGAGTTGCGCAGGAATTTTCAGACAGTTGAATGAATAGGTGGGGAGTGGAAGAGAACTCACCGCTCTGGAGCTAGGAAGTGGTGGTCGGACCGGACAGTTATTCTTGATGTGCCCAGGTTGACCGCAGTAGAAGCATAGGTGCAGCTGACGTCTTCTCTCTCTCTCCTCTGGTTGAATAGGTGTATAGCCGAGTGTGACGAGCAGGGCGGGCGAGAGCCGTGAGGGAACGGCGCGAGGCCGGTGACGCGAGTGATAATGAGCATCACCTGCGAGGCGCGCCGGCCTCGAGTCTCTCACGGAGGAGCTCCGGAGGCATAAAAGGAGGAGCGACATCAGTGAAGGACGAGAGAGGACCAGGCCTGGACTTTATTTTATGTTTTATTATGTTTGTGTGGCCGGCAGACATCCGCGAGGGTCTGCCGGCATTACTTTCGTTTTGTTCTTTGTTTATTTTGGTATTAAAGTTTTGTTGAACGTTCGCCGGTTCCCGCCTCCTTCTTCCCACATCTACGAACCTCGTTACATTGGTGCCGAAACCCGGGAGGAAGGAGGGACATGCTGTCGAAGAGCCCTCGCTGCTGAGGGGGATCGCGGTGCTGCGGAGTTCGGGCAGCGTGGGAGTGTGTGTAGACCGCGAGAGGCTGCCCGAGGCGATGGTGCTGGAGCCTTGTGAAAGGTGGGACGGAGACCCGGATGCCGTGCTCCTGGGACGAGGTGGGGTGGCTGCCGTCCTGGACCTGGAGGGAGCGGAGGAGTCGCCGCCGTCCGCCGTGGGCCGGAGCCTGCTGCCATCCGCCATGAAGGGGAGGAGCAGGGGACGGGGGACTCGCTGCCGGCTGCCCTCAGCCGGAGGAGCCATCGCCGGCCGCCAGGAGGCGGTCGAGCATCGGGCCGTCCACCGTGCGTCCAGTGCCACCGCATGGCACCACGAGGAAGAGCCTCCCGGCTGGCTGAGGACCGAGCGGCAGTGTGTCTGGGAACCAGACCAAGAATTTTTTTTTTCTCTCTTTTTCCTCTCTCCCCTCTCTCGTTCTGTCGCTCCCCTTGCTTCCGTCTCCTTTCTCTCGTCTCGTCTGTCCTTACCCCCAGGTGCTGCGACCGCCGAGACAGGCCCCGGGGGGGAGTAGAGCGCAGTCTCGGGAGTACCCCCCGGCCTGCGAGGGGCGATGGGGGTATGTGACGAGCAGGGCGGGCGAGAGCCGTGAGGGAACGGCGCGAGGCCGGTGACGCGAGTGATAATGAGCATCACCTGCGAGGCGCGCCGGCCTCGAGTCTCTCACGGAGGAGCTCCGGAGGCATAAAAGGAGGAGCGACATCAGTGAAGGACGAGAGAGGACCAGGCCTGGACTTTATTTTATGTTTTATTATGTTTGTGTGGCCGGCAGACATCCGCGAGGGTCTGCCGGCATTACTTTCGTTTTGTTCTTTGTTTATTTTGGTATTAAAGTTTTGTTGAACGTTCGCCGGTTCCCACCTCCTTCTTCCCACATCTACGAACCTCGTTACATTGGTGCCGAAACCCGGGAGGAAGGAGGGACATGCTGTCGAAGAGCCCTCGCTGCTGAGGGGGATCGCGGTGCTGCGGAGTTCGGCAGCGCGGGAGTGTGTGTAGACCGCGAGAGGCTGCCCGAGGCGGTGGTGCTGGAGCCTTGTGAAAGGTGGGACGGAGACCCGGATGCCGTGCTCCTGGGACGAGGTGGGGTGGCTGCCGTCCTGGACCTGGAGGGAGCGGAGGAGTCGCCGCCGTCTGCCGTGGGCCGGAGCCTGCTGCCATCCGCCATGAAGGGGAGGAGCAGGGGACGGGGGACTCGCTGCCGGCTGCCCTCAGCCGGAGGAGCCATCGCCGGCCGCCAGGAGGCGGTCGAGCATCGGGCCGTCCACCGTGCGTCCAGTGCCACCGCATGGCACCGCGAGGAAGAGCCTCCCGGCTGGCTGAGGACCGAGCGGCAGTGTGTCTGGGAACCGGACCAAGAATTTTTTTTTTCTCTCTTTTTCCTCTCTCCCCTCTCTCGTTCTGTCGCTCCCCTTGCTTCCGTCTCCTTTCTCTCGTCTCGTCTGTCCTTACCCCCAGGTGCTGCGACCGCCGAGACAGGCCCCGGGGGGGAGTAGAGCGCAGTCTCGGGAGTACCCCCCGGCCTGCGAGGGGCGATGGGGGTATGTGACGAGCAGGGCGGGCGAGAGCCGTGAGGGAACGGCGCGAGGCCGGTGACGCGAGTGATAATGAGCATCACCTGCGAGGCGCGCCGGCCTCGAGTCTCTCACGGAGGAGCTCCGGAGGCATAAAAGGAGGAGCGACATCAGTGAAGGACGAGAGAGGACCAGGCCTGGACTTTATTTTATGTTTTATTATGTTTGTGTGGCCGGCAGACGTCCGCGAGGGTCTGCCGGCATTACTTTCGTTTTGTTCTTTGTTTATTTTGGTATTAAAGTTTTGTTGAACGTTCGCCGGTTCCCGCCTCCTTCTTCCCACATCTACGAACCTCGTTACACCGAGCTGCATGGGTTCTGGCACTACGTTGCTGGCCCCGGGGATGCGACCAGGTCGTCGAGTGCGCAGCAGATTGTCAATGTGTATTGCCAGATCAATGAAAGAGTTCAGTGTGCTGCCGTTGTCTCTGCATGCCAGTTCAGCTTGTAAATCCACTGTTAAGCCCCGGCGAAATAACAGTTTCAGGGTATCCTCTACCCAATTGGTTTGTGCAGCCAGCGTGCAGAATTGTAGTGCATATTCAGCCGCGGTGGCTTTGCCCTGAGTTAATGAAAGCAGTTGATCACCCGGGCTCTGACCCCCCTCGGTGTGCTCAAACACTTCTCTGAACCGCTGTAGAAAGTTTGTGAATGAGGGAAATGCCGATCCGTCATCGCGCCAAATGGCGGTGGCCCAATCCAAAGCCTTCCCCGTCAGCAGCGAGCAAACAAACGAAATGCGACTAATATCCGTGGGGTACATGGATGGCTGTTGGTTTACGTATAAAGAACATTGTAACAGGAACCCCTTACATTTAGTTGGTGTCCCGTCGAACTTTTCAGGGAGGGCCAGACGAGGATTCGGGACGGCTGGAGGGGTTTGAGGCGGTGCGGCGGCTGCAGCGGCCTGCATTCCTGGGGATTTGGGAGGATTGAGCCGGAGGCCTTGAAGCGTTTTCACCAACTCCTCGGTGAGCGAGGTAAGACGTGAGAGCTGGTGATGGTGCATGGCGAGCTGGCTGGCTTGAGCGGTTAACTCGGTGGATATCTGGGCCAGTGCTGCTGGATCACTTGGCGGCGAAGTCTTCTGTAATGAGGAGTCAGGAGGGAGCGGATCCATTTCCAGCTTTATTTGGGAGACAGACGTACACAGGCAGGAGCAAGACAATATCGTAATCAGGGACAGGCAGGAGGTCGAGGCTGGCGGCTAGATGCAGGGTCGTGTCACAGGCAGGGATCGAGGCAGGTGGCAAGATAGCTCAGAGTCAGTAAACAGGCACAGTTCAGGGTGGGCAGCAAGGGTTCAGCAGAGATAAACAGTCGAAGTCGTAACGAGATATCAGTCCACAAAATAAACGCTCAGAAATGACCACTAAAAGCAAATCAAGACTTCGCGAAGCTGTGTGTGTGTGTGTGCGTCTTAAATAGTGTGGTGTGATATGGCGCAGGTGTAATGTGATCAGTCCCAGGAATGCGGGCTGATGGGAGATGGAGTCCAGATGGGTGCGAATCAGTATTCCGGGGAGGGCTCCCTCCGGTGGCCCAGAGGATGCACCGGAGGAGCTGTATTCGTGACAACACGGATCTGTGATGGGGCTGTGATGGGGCTGTATTCGCCCCATCACGGGCAAACCCCTGAGCCGTAGGACCATCCGTCACTGTGTGGGACCACTTCAACTTCGTGTGGGAGTTCTTCATACTGAAAATATTCATCTGCTGGTTCTGGAGGAGTCCACCGCTGACGTGGTTCTAGGGCGCCCCTGGCTTGAGCTACACAATCCCACCATCTCCTGGCGCACGGGCGAAGTCCTGAAGTGGGGCGACCACTGCTTCCTCGACTGCTTCCCTGAGCTTCCTGTTCCGAACTCTCCTCTCTCCAAGACTCTCTCCATCAATGCCACGTCCATCGAAAGCCCCGTAGAGAAGCGCTCCGTGGATGTTCCCCCGGACTACGCCCCCTTCAGTGACGTCTTCTGCCCGCAACGCGCCTCCAAACTACCTCCACACCAGCCATGGGACTGTGCCATCGATCTGTTACCAGGTGAGCCAGTGCCCAAGGGACGCATCTACCCCCTGTCTCTACCGGAGGAGAAGGCCATGGAGGAATACATCAAAGAGGCCCTTAGTCAAGGTTACATCCGCCCGTCTACTTCCCCTGCTGCTTCAAGTTTCTTTTTTGTGGCTAAGAAGGACGGAGGCTTGCGGCCCTGCATAGATTACCGTGCCCTTAACAAGATTACAGTCAAGTTCCGTTACCCACTTCCCCTCGTCCCAGCGGCCCTGGAACATCTCCGCGGTGCCACTGTGTTCACCAAGTTGGACCTCCGCAGCGCGTATAACCTCATCCGGATACGTGAGGGGGACGAGTGGAAGACCGCCTTCGTCACGCCCACCGGCCACTACGAATACCTTGTGATGCCGTATGGTCTGGTCAACGCCCCCTCCGTATTCCAGGACTTCATACACGAGGTGCTCCGGGAGTTTCTCCACAAGTTCGTGCTGGTGTATATAGACGACATTCTCATCTACTCCCGGAGCTTGGCCGAACATCGCCACCACGTTGCGGAGGTCCTCCAATGCTTACGGCAATTCCATCTCTTCCTCAAAGCTGAAAAGTGCTCTTTCCACCAGCCCTCTGTCCAGTTCCTGGGGTACGTGATTGACCACAGTGGCATCCGGATGGACGAGGGGAAGGTGTCCGCCATCCAGACCTGGCCCACTCCAACAACCATCAAAGAACTCCAGCGCTTCCTCGGATTTTCCAATTTCTACCGTAGCTTCATCAAGAACTACAGTACAATCGTCAGCCCACTCACCAACCTGCTCCGTCACCAGCCCAAGTCTCTGTCCTGGTCCCCGCAAGCCACCAACGCCTTTGAGACCCTCAAGAGAGCCTTCACCACCGCTCCCCTCCTCGTCCACCCTAACCCTGACCTACCTTTCGTCGTGGAAGTGGACGCCTCCACCACCGGAGTGGGAGCGGTCCTCTCTCAGCAGCAGGGGACACCAAGTAGACTCCATCCATGTGCCTTCTTCTCCTGCAAGCTCAACCCGGCGGAGGTCAACTATGACATCGGTGACCGCGAACTCCTGGCCGTCAAGCTTGCCCTTGAAGAGTGGAGGCATTGGTTGGAGGGAGCTAACCACCCATTCCAAGTTCTCACTGATCACAAGAACCTTGAGTATCTAAAGGCTGCCAAGAGACTCAACCCTTGCCAAGCTCGCTGGGCCATGTTTTTCTCTAGATTCAATTTCTCCATCTCATACCGCCCTGGTTCAAAGAATACAAAAGCTGATGCCCTGTCTCGTCTCCATGCCCCAGACGAAAAACCTGAAACCCCGGACACCATTCTCCCAATGTCAGTCTTCGTAGGCCCCATCCAGTGGTCTGAAGAAACCATGCCCTCCTCCAATGCCTCCTCACGCACTCTGCCGGGTTGCCCCCAAGGCTTGCAATACGTCACATGGGCACGATGCACTCCACTTCTGCACAACGCACATTCTTCACTTTGCTCAAACAACGCTTCTGGTGGCCCAACATGGCCAACGATGTCAGAAGGTACGTGCAGGGCTGCAGGGAGTGCGCCATCTCCAAGAGCCCACGCCATCTTCCCACCGGCAAGCTCAATCCTCTGCCCGTTCCTGAGAGACCCTGGTCACACCTGGGAGTGGACTTCGTCACGGATCTCCCCGAGTCTCACACTTGCATCCTGGTGGTGGTAGATCGCTTCTCAAAATCCTGCCGTCTGATCCCCCTGGAGGGTCTACCTACCGCCATGACCACTGCAGAACTGATGTTCAACCATGTCTTTCGTCACTATGGAATACCCGAAGACATCGTCTCCGACAAAGGACCCCAGTTTATCTCCCACGTCTGGAAGGCGTTCTTCTCCCTCCTGGGTGTGACCGTCAGCCTGTCATCCGGATACCATCCTCAGTCGAACGGGCAGACGGAACGGAGGATCCAGGAGATAGGCCGCTTCCTGCGTACCTTCTGTCACGGCCACCAGAACTCCTGGAACCAGTACCTGGGTTGGGCCGAGTACGCACAAAACTCCCTCCGTCAAGCCACAACTGGATTAACACCGTTTCAGTGCATACTCGGTTACCAACCCCCACTGTTCCCCTGGGATGGGGAACCCTCCAACGTTCCAGCAGTCGACTACTGGTTCCGGGAGAGCGAGAGGGTTTGGGACTCGGCTCACCACCAACTGCAGAGAGCCCTGCGCAGACGCAAAATGACAGCCGACCTTCGGCGCTCCGCCGCTCCAGTCTACCAACCGGGGCAGAAGGTCTGGCTGTCCACCAGGGACATCAGGATGCGTCTGCCCTGCAAGAAGCTGAGTCCCCGCTTCATTGGCCCGTTCACCATTGTCCGACAGATCAACCCCGTCACCTACCGTCTCCAACTTCCAGCACAGTACAGTAGAATTCATCCCACATTCCACGTATCACTACTAAAGCCTCACCACCCTTCTGTTCTTCCCTCCACAGAACCTGACGTGGCAGCCGTCGAGCCCCCCCTTCCACTCATCCTGGATGATGGCACTGCGTACGTGGTTCACGAGATTCTGGATTCCCGGCGCCGTGGTGGTCAACTGGAATACCTGGTTGACTGGGAGGGCTATGGCCCCGAGGAACGCTCATGGGTCCCCAAGAATGATATCCTTGATCCTAATCTGTTACAGACTTTCCACGCCAACCACCCGGACAGACCTGCCCCACGCCCTAGAGGACGACCACCACGACGTCGGGGTCCTCGGCCCTCAGGAGCGGGCCGTGGGAGGGGGGGTACTGTCACAGACACGTCAGGTTCCACCTCACTCCCTTACCCACGCACTCAATCACCAGCCTACTGATCACCGCCACCTGTGACTCATCAGTACTGCAATCACCACCACTATAAAACCACCACACTCACACACACTCACTGTCCGGTCTCGTTTGCACTACAACCCATGTATGCTTACCTTAAGGACTCCAAACGCCATACTTACCTGTTCCAGTCGTCTCCTCCATCTCCTTCGTCTCCTGTTCTCCTCGTGTGCCTACCTGCCTGTGTGTGTGAGTGTCTCCGCCATCATCCTCCAACGCCGAACTCCATTCGCATCTGCAACACATCACAAGGACAGTATCACGCTCTCTTCATCTTTCAAGAACTGTTTATTCAATCATCCATATCCATTTACTCTGCTGTTTGACAATAAACCTGCCTACATTGCTTTTACGTCTGCCTCCGTGTCTCTGTTGTAACATTGGTGGTATTTTGACCACTCACATAGGAAATGTCCCCGGTTTCCATTTCAGAAATCTGGTCACCTTACTATAATATAGTTTATTTATCATGTCATCAGCACTGAATAGGTGTGTATTTGTGTACATATAGGCATTTAATCTCTCTCTCTCTCTCTCTCTCTCTCTCTCTCTGTTTGTGCAGTGAATACATCAAAAAATAAACTGTTCAGATTGCCTCAGCTCTGTAAGTTCTGTGACTTTGAATCTACGGAGTGTAACGCCACCGGCGTCTGCGAATCCTCCTGCAGCATCACGTCCATCTGCGAGGATACAGAGGATGTGTGCGCCAGTGCCTGGTACGTCAACACTCCTCCTTCTGTTTGATGTCTCTGTGTTTTGTATCATGATGAATCTGAGCACAGCTGGAGATACTGATCTCTTCTGAATCTCTAGGGGCCAGTTGTTCAAAAGAAATCTGATTGCGTTTCGGCTATCGGATTGGATCCTGAAACTGGGTCGTTCAAAAGAAAAAAAGGATTCTGAAATCAGATTAGATCACAAAATCCAATCTTGGTTTTCATCTGGATCAAATCATCATTTTGTGTCAAAAATTTGTACTAAGATTGGAATACCTTTGATCCAAAAAATCAGGATTATACTGATCCCAGCAGAAGGGTGGATTTCAAACTGGTCAAAATACAGATGTATGGCCCACAGAAACTGATGGGTGTGAATGACAAAGAAACAGCATTGCTCAGAGTAGATCGCAGGGTAGATCGATCTCCTGTGGGAGGTCCTAACAGTGTTCTATTGTTTGTAGCCCTATTGTCTTCATGTATAAAGTTCTGTTCCACAGACACAACTTTGGGTTAAGATATTCTGAAGGCTGAGACGCTGACATCGGTGCTTAAGAACTGTGCTACTCTACTACCTTCAAGAAATTCTTCTCCCCCACAAGAACTCTGGTCAAGCTTACTTATGTTATGTATTAGAGCAGTGGTCTCAAACTCAATTCCTGGAGGGCCACAGCTCTGCACAGTTTAGCTCCAACCAGCTCCAACTCACACCTGTTTGAAAGTTTCTAGTAATCCTGAAGACCTTGATTAGCTGGATCAGGTGTGTTTGATTAGGGTTAGAGCAAAACTGTGCAGAGCTGTGGCCCTCCAGGAATTGAGTTTGAGACCACTGTCCTAAAGACACATTTTATGAATCAGTGGTTCGGAGCACCAAAGTCACGTGATTTCAGCAGTTTGACACATGATCTGAACCGCTGATTAGAAACAAAAGCTTCAAAGCAGTGTTTTGAAATCGGCCATCACTAGACATGAAAAGTCGTTATTTTGTTCTTTTTGGCACACAAAAAGTATTCTCATCGCTTTATAATATTAAGGTAGAACCACTGTACTCACATGAACTGTTTTAAATATATTTTTAATACCTTTATGGATCTTGAGAGGTTCGGTGGCTTTGCTCTCAATAGAGACCTCACTGAGCCATCGGATTTCATCAAAAATCTTAATTTGTGTTCTGAAGATTAATGAAGGTCTTACGGGTGTGGAACGGCATGAGGGTGAGTAATTAATGACAGGTTTTTACATATTTGGGTGAACTAACCCTTTAAGCCTTTTGACAGCCTAGAGTAAAGTTAAAAAAGAGATTTTGGCAGCATAAAATACTTCCCAAACAGCTGTAAATATCAAACAAAAATATTATTTTTAGTTTAAAGTTGTAAACTAAATTGGTAGAACCATAAGAGATGAACCAGTCAAAAGTTCTTTGTGAGTGAATGCAAGGTTTCTTGGGTGAACGCTACACAAAACTTTTCTGAGAGAACATAAAAACATTTAAAGAATGCATGAAACTAGAAACTGAAACTGACTGACTGGCAAAAAAACAACAAAAAAAACAACAAACACAAACACTGGCAGGGAAAGAGTAAAAACTATAATAGTATCTAAAATAACACTGTATGATACAATGAGATATATATATCATGCTACTAAATGATTACCATATTCATTAACCATGATGATGCATCGTGGAATTATATTGATAATACTAATAATATTAGATTAAGAGTACACAGATATGTATTGACATACACCTCGATCTCTCTTTGCATTTATGAAAGCAGCAGATGCTTCATTTGCTCTATTTAATATAATTTCAGTCTAGACAATTGTTCTGCAATATCAAGTGTGAACTCCGTGTGTTCCTTCAGTCTGAATGACCATATCTCAACTTCGACAGCGTTAATCAGGAAATGGCTTCACTGTGATACGGGAAATTCCGTCCAATTTCCAGGCAATCTTGCAGGAAATAGTTCCAGTCCAGACGAATGATTATTGGTGACTGATAAACAGATAAACTCACTTAGCAACCCTGTCTGTGGATAACTATTTCCATTTTAAGTAAATATTGTGTAAAAAAAAGAAAAAAGAAAAAAAAGAACATGTCTAGATAACTCTCTCAGCAGTGATCATTGACTAACCCATATGTGGTGACAACTAGTTTCTATAATGCATAATGTTTTTTATTTTATATTTATCAATGACAAAGTTGAATATCAAACAGTTTTGATGCTTCATATTCTTGTGGAAACTGATGACTCCTAATGTCCATGTTGTGTTTCAGGAGGAGGAGTGAAGGGAAGACGCTCATCGAGACGGTGTGTCACAATCCAGCGCTGAAGTTTCACGGTCAGTATCTGACGGACTACAACAACACCAGGTGTGAGATGAAGAAGGTGAAGGGGATGGAGGACTTCTACATCTGCTCCTGTAATGCTGAGGAGTGTAATGATCGGCTCTTCTTCCCTGGAGGTGAGTGCAGAGGCTTTTAGTTTAATGGCATCCATAGATAGAAAAAGGTTCTTTTGATTTACAGTAAGAAAGAAGTGTTTCTTTAGGAACTTTTCTTTGTGGAACAAAAAACGCATATATTTTACATATTTTTAAGAGTGAATCTGACTGATGCTGATCAGAATGAGAGGAAAGTTCAAAAGTTTGGGGTTGGTAAGAGTTTTTTTATTCATTAAATTGATCAAAAGTGACAGTAAAGACATTTATAATGTTACAAAAGAGTTTATTTTAAATAAATGTTGTTCTTTTGAACTTTGTTTTGAACACTGATAATAATCATAAATGTTTCTTGAGCATCAAATCATCATATCAGAATGATTTCTGAAGGATCATGTGACACTGAAGACTGGAGTAACGATGCTGAAAATTCACAGGAATAAATTACATTTTACTATACAGTCAAACCAAAAATGATTCAAACACTTTGACCTGACCCTGTTTTGCTTAAGTGTTTTTCTTTAATTGCTAATGTGACCTTTTTACACCGTAGACTGAACAAAATGAAGCATTGCTTAATAATTGGTTGACCTAAACTAGAATGAATAAATTGTGATCATGTGTGAAATGTTGAAGGTGTCTATATACATTCTGGTTTGACTGTATATTCACATAGAATTCACAACAGTTATTTTAAATTGAAATATTTCACTATTTTTACTGTATTTTAAATTCAGCCTTGGTGAGCAGAAGAGACTTCTTTTATCCCAGAAAGTTAAAATATATTAAATATTAAAAACTTATTTTATTACAGCTAGTTTCCAATTGCAACATTTTTAATCTTCAAAGTACTAAAATAATTAATAGAAGTGACAAAAACACAAAATTAGAATGAAAACAGGAGATATAAAAATAAATATGAACAAAAATAATAATAGCATCTCAAAGATACTAAAATAACAGTTAGTACGGAAGTCAGTTTGGAAACTGTGATTTCAGCAGCTCTTCTGAGTTTTTCACATTAATGATACATTAAATATAATGCCTTCCCATAATTACAGCTTAACCCTTGTGAAGCTCTTTGTTCAGGAAGTAAACTCTGACTGTTGGGGTCATAAAATATGATTTTGTAACAAAATAATGTTTTTTTTGTTTGTTTGTTTGTTTGTTTTAGCAAATGTAATTTTACTTACTTTATTGATATTTTTACTATACATTTGTGCACTTTTCAGGGGATTTATGGCATGTTTTAAATTTATATAAATAAATTAATACAGTTTATAGTCTTGTCAGTGTATGTTCTTTGTCTCAAGTTATCTCAACCAAAGAATATACACTGACAAGAAGCGACAGCCAATAGAACGATCCATTGCAACACCGGCGTCCAGCAGCGGCCCTGCGCTTCCAACATTTTGTGGTGAAAGCGAGTCGTCAGTCCAGTTTCTATGATAATATCAGCTGCTTTGTTAAAAAAAAGTACATTAAAGCTGAAATTAGCTGAAAACCTGAATGATGACAACACAAACACTATATAGTGATAATCAAATCCTTTTAATGGTTTATCATACAGAATTTGTGTTAAAGTCTTCCACTTTTTTTTTCTCCACAAAACCTTTGCTCTCTAGAAACCCAGTCAGTTTGGGTTGAAATTATTTGAAGTTCAAGTATTAGCATTACAAACACAGAATTACTACCAACATATGAAATTAAATTAAGGACATGCATCAGACAAACTGGGAATGCTGGACAATAAATATATGAATATAACAGCTTGACAATAAACTGTTTTTGCAGTCTTGTCTTATATTAATGTCCGTTAAAGGCTATGTAAACAAAACAAAAAACACAGCCACTGTGTCCAAAAGTGGGAATTATGGGATAACAGACTCAGCAATGCATCATGTTCTATAAGATCATGTTTGTAGCGTGATCCAGGGGATTAAAACTTAGTTTAATAACAGAAATATTTTACTCTAAAATAATAAACATTGTTTCTCTAAAATAATATTAAGTTTATATATATATATATATATATATATATATATATATATATAAAATTAGAATTTGTATTTTATGTTTAAAATATTTTACATTTTAAATTGTGTATATAATAAAATGCATAAAATATGTATATAAATATATATATAAAAAAAAACTATTCATAATTAAAAAGTTCAGTTCTTGTTTTATATGTAAAGATTACAATTGAAATTACCTTTTTTTTAATTAAAACTTTTGAAAAAAAAAAACTTTCTTTACAAAATCAGATTCTCCAGGAGATGAACAGAAGAAGCTCCCGCCTTTGTTGCCGGTCCAGGTGTGCCTCAAACGTCCTGAGAAGTGAAGCTGCGGGCTCTTTGATTGCCCCCTGGTGGCTGGATGCAGTACAGGTCATAAACCTCACCCTCTCCATGTAAACGAACGGGACTTCAGTCAAAATAAAAAAATAAATTACATTTCCAATAAAATTTTCTGAAAGATGGTTTTGGTCATTTAAGGTTGTTATAATGCTAATATATGTTCAATTGTTTGTTTTTGTGATAAGTTTGATTTTAGCTAGCAATTTGATGCTATAGAAAGGGGTCGTGTCGTCATGATTGACAGTTGTGATTGACAGCTTCTCTGAGCGAACTGTCTGAGCTTCGAGGGGAGATTGAAGATATATAACTAACTATTAATTTTCGATTTCTGTGTTATTTCAGACTGACAAAATGAGTTGTTCAGCAAACTGTCGACCGACCTACAGGATCTGACGGATAACTGAGGTTTTTTCGGTAAAGTTAAATGTGGGCTTTATAAGCTAATTAATAAATGTTATTAGTTAAGATAACACGCCTAACATTAGCCATGACGGGAAAAAGCAGGTGATCGTTATCTGGCAGTTACTAATTATTTTTAAGGGGTATAAAATAATAATTAGCAGGACAAAACTAATGATAGCCTACTCTAACTAATTAAATACAAGATCTTGATCAAAAATTGATGCACCTCTTGATGAAAATAAATGTTGTGATGTTATTTCCATCAGGAGGTACATCAATTTTTGGTCAAGATCTTGTATTGACAATGCAAGAGTCAAGCACTCTGTAAAGTCTCCTCCAGCACATCCCAAAAACTTAAACTGAGGATAAGTTTAGGACTCAGAGGTGCAAATTCATGTTTGAAAATGATTCTTCATGCTCTCTAAACCATTTTTTACCCTGATGAATCTTGACATTGTCATCCTGGAATGTGGTCAGGATGTGTCTTCCTACATGGAAAAGCTACACACTCCATCTTTAAGGGTTAAAAGAACTGTTGTCAAACATAAAACATGCTAGAAACGTAATAATCACTGTAATAATTATGTATTCTGTAAGTCCCTGACAAATAAAACAAATGAAATAGCATTTCTAATCAGCACCAATAAACCACAAAATGTTCAGTCCAGTCTGTAAATCCATCAGCACTGAACTCTTGAGGAAAACACTGGACTCGAGGTGTGAAGGATCATGCTCAGTTCTCTTCATCATCTTCTTTCCACTTTTATAAGCATTTCTGCTCATCTTACCTAAAGAAAATACAGTAGATTATATAAAAACTTCAGCTTGAGTACAAACAGATTTCACGTCACAATTCACATTTGTTATAGATCTCGACTTTTTGCTTATGTCCATCGAATAAAAACAAAACATATCATTGAAATCTCAGCTAGCTCATATTTCTACTGTCATACAGTATATACTGTCAAAACATCATCATTTTGAAATGTCTTTAAAACTAGGATGTTTAAAATCAAGACATTTAAAGCAACAGTGTTCAATATTTAGAACTCACCTTCTGAACTTTTCTTGAGGAGATGCAGCAGATAATCACAGCTATAGCTTGAACTAGACCTAGAATTATAAGTGCTGCCGGTGCTACTATAAAAGGCCACAGAGATTCTGGTTCAATGTCAGTATAATTTCCTGCTGCAAACAAAATAAATTAATAAATAAAAAGTCAAACATTGTAGATGCATTTTTAACTATTATATTGAAAGTGCATCAAGGCACTTGAACTGTAATTGTTTGTGACAGCAACACCAGTGTTATCATGTTCTCTTTCTACATATTGAGAGACTTTTATTAAGTTTCATCTATTATTCATGAAAAAGCATTGTTACTGTACAAAGGCTGACCTTCACATATTTACTCTGAATTTATGATATTTACCCCATTTTACTGAAGCTGGTTCAGTCAGACTGCTGTGAATGAGCAGACAGTCATAAGATCCTTAATGTTTTCTGTCGATCTTCACACTGATTCTCATCTGAAAGGTTTCATCATCATTTGGTCTGATTCCAGAAGATGTTTGATCCTCAAGGATGTTTCTGTACAATCTAATGTTCATCTGAACATCTCTGGGGTAGAAACCAGTGGCCAGACACGTCAGAACCAGATTACTGTCATCATCAGGAGCTTTCCTCACAGAGACATGAACATCTGGAGAACCTGGAGCAGAAAATGATAATGCAATTAACAAATAATAATAAAAAAAAAAAAATTCTTCATATTCATATACAACCTTGAAATATTTTCCTTTATTTTCATAATTTAGACCAAATCAAAAGTGTTTCATAATGTGAAGAGCTGCTGATGTTTCATTCACAGATACAAACAGAAATATAAAACACTCAAATATTTCAACATTTCTGAATGTGTCATCATAAGTTTTACATTTTCAACTCAACAGTATTTATTTTTCACTAAATGATGAATCTCTATCAAATAGAAACAGCCCTACTGAACTTATGTCAAACACACACTCACAAAAACACTGATCTGATCACAACATACATTTTTTTTTGTTAAATGTTGAGATCCATGCAGTTCATGCAGTTCTTGAGGAAATACTTGAGGAACTGGTTTCGTCCTGTGTGATGATCCCATTTCTCTTTGGTTTCTTTGGCTTTGGGGCTTTTATCAATCCACTTCATAGTGTCAGAATTAAAGGATATAAAATCCTCTCCATCAAATCCATATTCATCAAAGACAGTCAGATTCACTGTTCCATCAGGAAGTTTCTCCAGTTCACAGCCAATTATTCTCTGAAGAACATGAAGCTCTACAATCACAGAACAACACTCATGACAAACTTACAGTGAATATAATGTCTGATAATGAATGAGAGTAAATCATGAATCTCACCAGAACACTGTGAGTTTGTGCAGTTTGACAGAGCAAACATCCATCTGTCTCAATCATCGTCAAGCCAGGTGGGCTTTGTTTTTCACACATTTTCAGTTCACGGTTACCTATCGACCGGGGTCTAAAAACACTAAAGCTGATGCTCTCTCATGCCAGTTCGAATCCAGCTCTGCACCATAGTCCAACAAACCCATTTTACCATCCTCCATTATTCTTGCACCTGTCCAGTGGGACATAATGACCGAAATCACAGAAGCACAGCAGACGGACCCGCCGCCAGCCGACTGCCCAGCCGATCGCACCTATGTACCTCCTCCTCTTCGTCAAAGGGTCATCCAGTGGGTACACACCTCACCCAGCGCAGGACATCCGGGAATCACTGCCACCATCCAACTGGTCAGCAATTGCTTTCGGTGGTCTTCATTGCAAACTGACGTCATTATGTATGTGCATAACTGGTCCATCTGTCAAGCCACAAAATCATCCCGTCAGCTACCAGCAGGACTCTTACAGCCACTACCCATTCCTCAACGCCCTTGGTCACCTATCGCCATAGATTTTATAACCAATCTCCCCAATTCTCAGGGTCATACAACAATACTCACAATACCCACAGATCGTTTTTCCAAAGCCTGTCGATTTTGCAGAACACCTCTGCAACTTTGTGTTCCATTTCTATGGCCTTCCTGAAGACATCGTTTCGGACAGAGGACCACAGTTTACGTCACGTCTGTGGACAGCATTCTTCCAAAGGCTGAATGTGAATGTAAGTCTAACCTCCGGGTACCATCCACAGGCCAACGGGCAGGCTGAGAGACAGAACCAGGAAGTCATCCGATATCTTCGCTCCTATTGCCATCAGAATCAGTCAGATTGGAGTCAGTACCTGTTCTGGGCGGAATACGCTCAAAATTCCCTTGTGAAACCAGCCACAGGGCTTACGCCTTTCAAGTGCATCCTGGGTTATCAACCGCCACTTTTCCCCTGGTCTGGTGAACCCACAGATCTCCCGGCAGTGAATCAATGGCTTCAGCGAAGTGAAGAGGTCTGGAACGGGGCCCATGTACAGCTTGAACAAGCTGTTCGGCAACAAAAGGAACAAGCCGATCGTCCTCATCCCGGATATCGCCCCGGACAAATGGTATGGCTATCCACTCGGGACTTACGTCTTCAGCTCCCCTGTAAAAAGCTCATCCCCAGGTACGTGGGTCCATTCAAGGTCATCCATCAAATAACCCCAGTATCATATCGCTTAGCTTTACCTCCAGAATACCCTATCTCACCCACTTTCCATGTGTCTCTGCTTAAGCCCGCAGGTGGTCCGATTGGAAGGGAGGGCCTAGACGAGACCGGTGACCAGAGACCTCCTCCCCTCATCGTGGAAGGCGAGGAGGCTTACCAAGCTCACAAGCTCATGGATTCCCGACGCCGGGGTGGTCGTCTACAATATCTCGTCGACTGGGCGTGGTTTGGCCCGGAGGAGCAGTCCTGGGTCCAAATCTCATCACCGAGTTCCATAGGACCCATCTGGCGCGTCCGGCCCCTCGTCCTCGTGGAAGACCGCCTCCTCGCTTCAGGAGCCGCTCGCAGGGAGGGGGCTCTGTCATGAATACGGTCTCTGTGGCTCCCTCTGATCGCCACCTGAGGGCACCCTCGCCGGAATACTAACTCACGCTGGACAACATTACCCATATTCCCCACCCGGACTGATTACACATGCACCTGATCCATATCATCCTGGACTATTTAAGACACTCACACATACACACACCATCGCGAAGTCTTGTTCTGCCTAGTCTGACGTTTCTGAGCGTTTTCAACCTTGTATTGATTCCCCGTGTATGACCCTGGACTGTTTGTTACCTCTGTGTTCTGCTCGCCGCCTGCCTTGTGATTCTATTGCCTGTTCTTTGGATTCTCTTGTCTTGTCTGCCGCCCGTCCTGACTGTTTGCCTGGTACTGATTCTGATTAGATGTAATACTAAAATACATGCAATTCCCTGTAAATTTTATAGTGGAAAATAAATTACAGCAAATATCAGTAAAACAACAGGCATTTCAGTGAACACAGCAAAAACTGCAGTGTTAAAGTAACTCTCCTGGGAGTATATGTGAGACCATACTCAAGAGTGTTAAAGTGTTAAAATAAGAGTGTTTAATGAACTGAAACCTGATCTTCTGCTGTAGAATCACAGTGCTGCTGTAATCAATAATGTAAATCTAACTCAGAGATTGGGCTCTAAATGAGTTCAGTGATTCAGGTCAAATAATGATTATGTGAAAACATAACCAACAACACCTAATCATTTTTTCCATTTGTTTGTCTGGATGTTATAATTCAGTTAAAACTGCCAAAACAAAATTTTATTTTAAAAAGTCAAGGGCCAAGAGCCCAACTAAAGCAAACCCTCATCTCCACGATGGTGGCTTAAAAATTGTGATTTTCTCCTTTGGTGATTCTGCTTGTTATCATCAGGTGTCTTCAATAATGGTCAATCATCACTCAATTAATCACTTAATTAACTCATTAACTTTAACACCGCTTCAGTGTTTATTTAACACTCTTATTTGAACACTCTTGAGTATGGTCTCACATGTACTCCCAGGAGAGTTAATTTAACACTGCAGTTTTTGCTGTGTATAATGACAAAACGGGAAAAATCTGTAAAAAAAAAAAAAAATACAGACCATTACCTGTAAATTTACATTTATTTTTAACAGTGTATGTAGTTCAACTTTAGGGCCAAAATAAATGAGCTACATGTTTTAGACATTTTATTTAAAAAAAATACATATACATACACACAGCAAAATGCCCAGTGTTAAATGAACACCCAAAGTGTACATATGACTCCATCTTACCGGGAGTTAAAAAGTAACACTGAAGCAGTGCTAAAGTTAATGGGATAATTGATTGATGATTGAGTGATGATTGACAATTAGTGGAGACACCTGATGATAATAAGCAGAATCATTGAAGGAAAGAGAGAAAAAAGGTTTTAATTAATGGAATGTTTCATTTCAAGTCACCATGAAAGAGGGCAGCGTTTGCTTTAGTTGGGCTCTTGACTCTTTGCCTTTTATTATTAATTTTTCTCTGATTGCTCCAGCTTTGTGTTTGTAAAGCACATTTATTATAGTCAGAGAAAAAAGGATCTGGTCACAATATAATTTTATGAACATCAAATTATGCTTGTTGTCTTTTAGAGTCTAAATCTCTGACTGTGTGCTTGATGTGTAGCTTTAGTATTAATGATTGTAGTCCTGTGATTTTACAGCTTGAGATCCAACAACAGTATGACTCTTCCTTTTTTTTTTTTAGAGAATAATACATTACACACCGAAGCTTCAGTGTTTAAACACACACAGACATCAAGAGTCAGCATATGATTCTCAAGAACGGTGATGATAAATAAATACAAAATACTGACAAACAGATCAACTCTGAACATCACAAAACAAGCTACTGTCACAACAAAACAACAGAGAAATAAAGCAAACATGAACAATCTACGAAAATTACAGGACAATTCAGCTGCATAATTTATTCATGCAGCAATGCATGATGGGAGCCATGGATGAGTTTTGATTGGTGGCTCCCATCATGCACTGCAACATGAAGCACTTTGTTTGATTGTCACCATTGTTGAGGGTCATGTGCTGATTCTTGATGTCTGTGTGTGTTTCAAAAAACCCCTTCAGATTATAAAAGCTCTGCTGGATCTCAAGCGGTAACAGATTTACTATAAAGAAATAATATTACATCTATATCACCAGTTAATACTGGATGTCACCAATGAATCTGGCCATTTCACAATGAGAATGTCATCATCAAAACAAAACCATTATGACTGTGATTCCCAAAGCATTGTGAACCTAAATTGATCAACTTTGGCTCACAGCACTTTTGGGAAACACAGCTCAGATCATAGTTTCTCTGGCCATAACAAATGTGCTTTACAAACACAAAGTTGGAGCAGCCAGAGATAAATTAATGTTAATAAAGAGAGTCAAGAGCCCAACTAAAGGAAATGCTTTTCACCATCATGGTGACTTCAAACTAAACTTTCATTCAAACATTAACATCTAAACATCTGTTAATTCTCAATAAGAACTTTTGTTGATGTATGACAGAAATCAAATCAAACTGATTAATAATAAGTGTAATAATGTTTAATGGCTGGAAGTCAGTTGTAGATGTTGTGTCTCTCTCTTTTTCTCTTGTTGTTTCTTCAGTGATTCTGTTTATTATCATCAGGTGTCTCCACTAATTGTCAATCATCACTCAATCATCAATCAATTATCTCATTAACTTTAACACTGCTTTAGTGTTACTTTTTAACACCCGGTAAGATGGAGTCATATGTACACTTTGGGTGTTCATTTAACACTGGGGATTTTGCTGTGCATAATGACATTTTATACATTATTTATACACATTAAACCCATTCACTCTATAAATAATTATGAACCTTTAGCAGCGTGTAAGAAACACGTGAAATTCAACCATGAACAGAAATGGACCAACACAAGGAAGAGAAAATTCACTTTGTCATATTGCAGTAGTCAGTGTGGTCAGAGGCATTTTAAACTCGGAGAGGCTTCACTGTCATTATACAGTATATCATAATTCATCATGTCCATTTGTCTGAAACAACAACAGAGATTTTTGTTACTGAACATGATAAACAGAAGTGAGATGAAACATCAAGACTAGTCTATATGTCATAGTTCATCACATCAAAAGCATCACTAAACTGGAATGTGGGTTTATATCAGCAGAGTGTAATAAATGAAATATGGATATACCTGTGCCTGGAGATGGTGAATAGGTGTGTAAATTATATTCATCACAGTCATCCCTCACCAGAACCCGATCAGCTAAAGCAGATTATACACAAACATGAGTATACAGATATCACATTCTCATAAATGTAGAAATCAGTATATGTTAATGTCACTAAATCTTATAATAATGTCCCAAATATAAAGCTGGAGAATACATTTTAAACATTTCTCTTTAGACCTTTCCTGCTGATGTCTCAAACATGTGAGATCTGAACTCACAACCCTTATAAATGGAGCTGTGCTGGCCACTACTACTAGTACTACTATTACTACTACTAAAAGTGTACATATCAGATATTTTACAATGGCTTTGAATGTGGTTTATCTAATATGTATTACTGTTTTGAATCTTTGGTTTTTAACTCATCTGTTTCATAAAGATGCACTGATGTCACATTTCTCATTCATTTGTCATTGATCTTACATTGTGTTTATAAAATAAAATCAAAATCAATTCCAAATAATGAAAATAATCCAAAATGTCATTAACAAAATCTCTACTGGTTTACTTATTTTTTTATCTTTGTACAGTATATATAATGTCAAACTGTCCTATTTTCAAATGGCTTTAAAACAAAGGACATTTAAAGGATTAGTTCACTTCCAAATGAAAATGACTCCAATCTTTACTCGCCCTCAAGCCATAGGTGTATATGAGTTTCTTCTTTCTGATGAACATAATCGTAGAAATATTAATAAATATCCTGACACATCCGAGCTTTATAATGGCAGTGAGCGGGATCAACGAGTATGAGCTGAAGAAAGTGCCTCCATCCACATCCATCCATCATAAACGTACTCCACACGATTCCGGAGGGTTAATAAAGACCTTCTGAAGTGAAGCGATGCGTTTGTGTAAAAAATAATATCCATATTTATGAAGTAATATATCTAGCTTCTGCCAGAATGCCTTCTGTATTCAAATTATGGAAAAAAACAGAACTGGCGTCGAGTGAGTTCTGTAAGTTGAATAGGGAAGGCGTAGGACGTACAGCGTAAGCTTTCTGAAGAATATGGAAGGTGGTCTGGTGGAAGCTAGATATTTTACTTCATAACTTGTTAAATATGAATTTTTTTTACACAAACACATTGCTTCGCTTCAGAAGGCCTTTATTAACCCTCAAGAGCCGGTGTGGAATATGTTTATGATGTATGGATGTGGATGGAGACACTTTCTTCAGCTCATACTCATTGGTATCGCTCACTGCCATTATAAAGCTCAGATGCGTCAGGATATTTAATAACATAACTCTGATTGTGTTCATCAGAAAGAAGAGAGTCATATACACCTAGGATGGCTTGATGGTGAGCTTGGGGTAATTTTCATTTGAAAGTGAACTAATACTTTAAAAACAAGACATTTAAAGCAACAGTGTTGAACATTCATAACTAACCATTTGACCTTCTGCTTTTGTAGATGAAGCAACCAATCACAGCGAGAACTACAACTAGAACAGCAGCTGCTCCTGCTATAAAATTCCACGTATAGTCCGTTTCACAGTCAGAACATTTTCCATCTGCAAAATTAAAAAAATGCTTTTAAACTCTTGAACTTTAGTTTAACTGTAATTGTTTGTTGCAAGTAATATTAATATAGCATTATTGAAGTTCCATATGTTATTGATGCAAACACACTGTTAGTGTATAAAGACCGTATCTACCCAATTTATTATGATATTTACCCCATTTTACTGAAACTGGTTCAGTCAGACTGCTGTGAATGAGCAGACAGTCATAAGATCCTTCATGGTTTCTGTCGATCTTCACACTGATTCTCATCTGAAAGGTTTCATCATCATTTGGTCTGATTCCTGAAGATGTTTGATCCTCAAGGATGTTTCTGTTCAATCTAATGTTCATCTGAACATCTCTGGGGTAGAAACCAGTGGCCAGACACGTCAGAACCAGCTTACCGTGATCAGGAGTTTTCCTCACAGAGACATGAACATCTGGAGAACCTGGAGCAGAAAATAATAATGTATAGTATATAGTAATTAACAAATGAACATCAAGAATTCAGTGGCTCCCATGTGAAAAGAGTAGTATTCTTCATGTTTTCTCATTATTATTTATATTTACAAAACACACACAATTGCATCTAATAATATTGTAGAGAAACCTGCATATGGACGAAACCCTGGACTGAATGATATTGCATGCATGCAATATAAAATGACACAATTTAAACCAAAGTACTGTAAAATTTTGACAATTTCAAATTCTAAGATCTGTTTTGGCTGCGAGGGGCTGCTGCGGTGTCAATTTCAGACAAATACACACACACACACACACACACAGAGAAAGACCAGGGACAATTAAACTGATCTCATCAGAACTTACTCTGTTTTGTGTTGATAAATGTCGAGATCCAGTTCATGCAGCTCTTGAGGTAATCCTTGATGAACTGGTTTCGTCCTGTTTGATGATCCCATTTCTCTTTAGTTTCTTTGGCTTTGGGGTTTTTATCAATCCACTTCATAGTGTCAGAATTAAAGGATATAAAATCCTCTCCATCAAATCCATATTCATCAAAGACAGTCAGATTCACTGTTCCATCAGGAAGTTTCTCCAGTTCACAGCCAATTATTCTCTGAAGAACATGAAGCTCTACAATCACAGAACAACACTCATGACAAACTTACAGTGAATATAATGTCTGATAATGAATGAGAGTAAATCATGAATCTCACCAGAACACTGTGAGTTTGTGCAGTTTGTCAGAGTCCTGATCTGATGAATGAACCAGTCTCTAGGATCAGGTGGATCTGGAGGTTCAGTCCAGTCATCTTCAGTCAGAATCCAGACTCTTTCTTCATTATTGAAGTGTTTGATCCGTCTTCCATCAGCAACAATCTCAGCACTGAACTCTGGGGATGCTGTGGAAATGGCTGTAAACTTGTAGTGCAGATAATGTCCCTCTGAGGAAGATAATATAACATGCACATACGTTCTTAAACATTCCTAAATCGATTATGCTTAAGCCACAATGCAAGTGGTAGGTAAACGTGTTAACCCATTTAGCTTTAATGGAGCAGTTTCTGTTCGGGTTTTATTAACAGTCCAGTCAAACTGCATTTGAAGAGTCCATTTTACAAATCCGTGGTAAAGTGCTTTACAGTAGGGGTTGCACCAACAAGTCGCTGGTCCTATAGAGGGAACAACAGTATAAGAAATCTTTGAAGTCCACATTTATGCTCTGTTTCCAAAATGACAAATGAATGCATACTCCGAGAGTGCTCCACAAGAGATGTGTGATTATAATCGCCGTTCTAAACTAATGCGTGCCTCACTGAAACACACACACATTCAGTATAACTTGTAGACTCATACATCACGCGCAGACCGGTCACACAAAATCATTCAGAAGCGCAGAAATGTATTGTCAACACTATTCTGTGATTTCTCAGTAAAATAGCTAAGAAACTGAAACGTTCTAACATATATTTCTTAGTTAATAAAACCCACAGCTTCACTACTACTAGAGAGACGCTGGTATAGAATTAATTCACACATTGCTCTCTCACTAATGCATTCATATAAATGTAATCCTTACTACTTTATCTGTATCTGATTTAGAACAAGCAGAAATCTATGCGAAATATAACGACCCCAAAACAAGAACTGATAAAAATGAGCTGTTTTGACCCAAATCTCCCCCATGATTTCCTAGAAGCCTGGCTTTCATGGGAAAAGGAACTCCCTAACCTCTCCACCATCACTCTTCCTCACTGCCTCACACCTCAGTCAGTGGACTCCTCCTCAGCCACCTATGACCCCATCTTCTGTGACGTATCAGAGCAGTCCTGTGGCACAGTTTCCTACATATGGACAGAAGATGGTTAGCAGCAAGTGAATGTTTCCTTTTTTCATGACGATGTTCCACGTTGCTCCCAAAAAAAAAACAGCTATCAATTCCACGACCTGAATTATGTGCTGCTCTCGTAGAAACTCAGCTATTCAGTCTCCTCCAGACAGAGCTCACTACACAGCAAAATGCCCAGTGTTAAATGAACACCCAAAGTGTACATATGACTCCATCTTACCGGGAGTTAAAAAGTAACACTGAAGCAGTGTTAAAGTTAATGAGATAATTGATTGATGATTGAGTGATGATTGACAATTAGTGGAGACACCTGATGATAATAAGCAGAATCATTGAAGGAAAGAGAGAAAAAAGGTGTTAATTAATGGAATGTTTCATTTCAAGTCACCATGAAAGAGGTCAGCGTTTGCTTTAGTTGGGCTCTTGACTCTTTGCCTTTTATTATTAATTTTTCTCTGATTGCTCCAGCTTTGTGTTTGTAAAGCACATTTATTATAGTCAGAGAAAAAAGGATCTGGTCACAATATAATTTTATGAACGTCAAATTATGCTTGTTGTCATTTAGAGTCTAAATCTCTGACTGTGTGCTTGATGTGTAGCTTTAGTATTAATGATTGTAGTCCTGTGATTTTACAGCTTGAGATCCAACAACTGTATGACTCTTCCTTTTTTTTTTTAGAGAATAATACATTACACACCGAAGCTTCAGTGTTTAAACACACACAGACATCAAGAGTCAGCATATGATTCTCAAGAACGGTGACGATAAATAAATACAAAATACTGACAAACAAATCAACTCTGAACATCACAAAACAAGCTACTGTCACAACAAAACAACAGAGAAATAAAGCAAACATGAACAATCTACGAAAATTACAGGACAATTCAGCTGCATAATTTATTCATGCAGCAATGCATGATGGGAGCCATGGATGAGATTTGATTGGTGGCTCCCATCATGCACTGCAACATGAAGCACTTTGTTTGATTGTCACCATTGTTGAGGGTCATATGCTGATTCTTGATGTCTGTGTGTGTTTCAAACAAAACCCCTTCAGATTATAAAAGCTCTGCTGGATCTCAAACGGTAACCGAGATTTACTATAGAGAAATAATATAACATCTATATCACCAGTTAATACTGGATGTCACCAATGAATTTGGCCATTTCACAATGAGAATGTCATCATCAAAACACAACCATTATGACTGTGATTCCCAAAGCATTGTGAACCTAAATTGATCAACTTTGGCTCACAGCACTTTTGGGAAACACAGCTCAGATCATAGTTTCTCTGGCCATAACAAATGTGCTTTACAAACACAAAGTTGGAGCAGCCAGAGATAAATTAATGTTAATAAAGAGAGTCAAGAGCCCAACTAAAGGAAATGCTTTTCACCATCATGGTGACTTCAAACTAATCTTTCATTAAATCATTAACATCTAAACATCTGTTCATTCTCAGTAAGAACTTTTGTTGATGTGTGACAGAAATCAAATCAAACTGGTTAATAATAAGTGTAATAATGTTTAATGGCTGGAAGTCAGTTGTAGTTGTTGTGTCTCTCTTTTTCTCTTGTTGTTTCTTCAGTGATTCTGCTTATTAACATCAGGTGTCTCCACTAATTGTCAATCATCACTCAATCATCAATCAATTATCTCATTAACTTTAACACTGCTTCAGTGTTACTTTTTAACACCCCGGTAAGATGGAGTCATATGTACACTTTGGGTGTTCATTTAACACTGGGGATTTTGCTGTGTATCCATATCAGAAAGACTATTCTGTGGATTGACTCAACCACTGTACATTCCAAGCCCTTAGACTTTGTGTCATCTGACATAGCTGATCCTAACCCTGTGACCCCTAACTTGCTGTTGATGGGGGCAGCACGATGCATCTCTTCCTCTAGAAACATAGCCAGACTCTGAGCTGCACAGTCACCATCAATGGTGTCACTATCATTGTCAAATACTTTCTGATCATTTTTAGGCTTATTTCCTCAGAAATCACCTCCCTTCTCTTCAGTCCAGACAGAAATGGTACACCGACAATCCTAACCTGCAAACTAACATTGTTGTTCTAATTCTTGAACAACTTCTCTCAACTTCCTCAATCCCAATGGTCAGTGGGTAAAGTCACCTCCCTCCATCCCAGCAAGGATGACTGTTGTAGAGTTGCTGATATCCAAGTCAAGGACAGGACATACACAAGGCCCATTGCCCACCTTATCCCTCTCCTGGCTCTATCTGATACCCTCTAAAGCTGGGGGATACATTGCACATTTTTTTTACATTGCACTGCTTACCTCAAGCTCTTTTCCCTTCCTCTTTTGTCGCTTCCTTTTTTTCAGCACACATAAAAACTACAACTGCCAAAGTGTGACTCAACATGGTGTTTTTGTTTACCACTAGTGCATGCTGATGATGTTTTATTCTTCTATAGAAACTTGCATCGTAGCCTATGATTCAATAGGTGTCATCATCAGACAGTCTACAGCAGGGATGGACAACTCCGGTCCTGGAGGGCCAGTGTCCAGCAGAGTTTAGCTCCAACCCTAATCAAACACACCTGAACCAGCTAATCAAGGTCTTTAGGATTAGTACACAGCAAAAACTGCAGTGTTAAATTAACTCTCCTGGGAGTACATGTGAGACCATACTCAAGAGTGTTAAAGTGTTAAAATAAGAGTGTTAAAAAAACACTGAAGCGGTGTTAAAGTTAATGAGTTAATTAAGTGATTAATTGAGTGATGATTGAGCATTATTGAAGACACCTGATGATAACAAGCAGAATCACCAAAGGAGAAAATCACTATTTTTAAGCCACCATCGTGGAGATGAGGGTTTGTTTTAGTTGGGCTCTTGTCCCTTGACTTTTTAAAATAAAATTTTGTTTGGGCTGTTTTAACTGAGTTATAACATCCAGACAAACAAAGAGAAAAAATGATTAGGTGATGTTGGTTATGTTTTCACATAATCATTGCTTGATCTGAATCATTGAACTCATTTAGAGCACAATCTCTGAGTTAGATTTACATTATTGATTACAGCAGAACTGTGATTCTACAGCACAAGATCAGCTTTATCAATATAATCTGAAGGATTTCACAAACAGTTCTGAGCAAAAAAAAAGAATCTTTCTCTTAGGCACACACAGACATCAAAAATCAGCCTGTGAATCTCAACAATGGTGAGAATAATAAACCATGTTGCAGTGCATTCTGGGTGCCACCAATCAAAATTCATCCATGGCTCCCATCATGCATTGCTGCATGAATAAATTATGAGCTGAATTGTCTTAGTAATTTCCTTTATTCTCATATTTTATTTTGTTCCGTTTATGTGACTTTTTAGTAGCTTGTTTTCTAATGTTCAGAGTTGATCTGTTGATCAGAATATGTTGCTTGTCACCGTCATTGAGATTCTCAGGCTGATTCTTGATGTCTGTGTGTGCCTAATAGAAAGATTTTTCTTTTTTTTTGCTCAGAACAACTGTTTGTGAAATCTTTCATATTATATTGATAAAGCTGATCTTCTGCTGTAGAATCACAGTTCTGCTGTAATCAATAATGTAAATCTAACTCAGAGATTGGGCTCTAAATGAGTTCAGTGATTCAAATCAAATAATGATTATGTGAAAACATAACCAACACCACCTGATCATTTTTTCCATTTGTTTGTCTGGATGTCATAACTCAGTTAAAACAGCCCAAACAAAACATTATTTTAAAAAGTCAAGGGACAAGAGCCCAACTAAAGCAAACCCTCATCTCCACGATGGTGGCTTAAAAATTGTGATTTTCTCCTTTGGTGATTCTGCTTGTTATCATCAGGTGTCTTCAATAATGCTCAATCATCACTCAATTAATCACTTAATTATCTAATTAACTTTAACACTTTTCAGTGTTCTTTTAACACTCTTATTTTAACACTTTAACACTCTTGAGTATGGTCTCACATGTACTCCCAGGAGAGTTAATTTAACACTGCAGTTTTTGCTGTGTACTAATCCTAAAGACCTTGATTAGCTGGTTCAGGTGTGTTTGATTAGGGTTGGAGCTAAACTCTGCTGGACACTGGCCCTCCAGGACCGGAGTTGTCCATCCCTGGTCTACATGCATGTCGTACTCAAGTTTAATAGATACATGTCACACAATGTGATTTATATTGATCTTATAGGATTGCTAAAATCATGCAGTGTGTTCCGGGCTTAAGTTGTCAAATGTTTAGTACAAATTTGGGGGCGGCTGTTGGGAAGCATTGTATCTCTAAGCTGCACCCTCAAAGCAAGTGCCACACCCGTCTTTGCCTGTTCATTTCCCTGTTAACCCCAAGCTCCACCCACCCAATCTCAAGCCAATCAGGACTCTCTCACAGGCTTTATTAGCTGCACCTGTGCCCACAGCTTTTCCTTTGCATGTGGCTGTACCATGCAGGGGACTGAGTTTTAGTCCTTTCATTCTGTTTTCTCCTGTGTGCATAATTGACAATGTAAGTGCCTTTGTTTGATGTTTAAAGATTATTTTGTATGACTTAAGGGCCTGTCCACACAAGCACGGGTATTTTCAAAACCACAGCTTTTTCTATGTGTAAATAAATGAATAAAAATCGAAATGAATAAATGTATAAATAAATAAATAAATAAATAAAAGGAAAAAATAAATGTGGGGAAATATATATATATATATATATATATATATATATATATATATATATATATATATATAATTATTTTTCTGTATTTTTATATATTTTTTTTTTTTACATTTCGTTGTTTATGTATTTATTTATTTTTAATCTCGACACACTTGGCATTCCATAGGTTTGTGTGCCATAATCGAGATAATGCAGCATAGTGCAGGGGCGGACTGGCCATCGGGAGTACCGGGAGTTTTCCCGGTGGGCCGCTGGACAATGTGGGCCGACCCGTTGCAAAGTAAACATTTATGAAGAATGGATTATAGTAAATTTACGTAGTCTATATCCTTCCGTTAGCCCCGACGAATTGCTCGCACGGGCGCAGCCCACTAGAGGCAAAAACTCTAATCTGTTTAGCGTGCTCAGTCTGTCCAAAATCGCTCGTCAATGTCGAAATGTTTGAGATATCCAATCAAATCGAAGGAGGCGGGATTTACTGTCCACAGAAACCGAGCAGCGCGGCACTTTTTAATGCTTGAAGCATGCGAGCCGAGGTAAGTGTGTTTGTGTATCTGTTGTCAGGCTTTCTTCAGTAATTTCACAATCATTTGAAAATTATTCATAAAATTCAAAATATCATTCTCAAACTTACAAACATGGTAAAACTGGCAAGTTTCATATTCAAGTAGCCTATATGTCCCGTGTTGGGAAATTATCTAAAATAAAAATATAATTTGCTAATTAGTTCACATGCATTATTTTACACACTGATGATCAAAAGTTCGAAATAAGACTACATGTTTTTGAAAGAGGAAGTATGAATTTATTATCAAATTTTATTTATTATCAAAAATACAGTTAAAAAAAATGTATAGCCTATAAAATATTAATACAATTTCAAATAGATGTTTTCTATGTGAAATTATTGTCAAATGTAATTTATTCCTGTGATCAAAGCTGATTTTTTTAAGCATAATTACGGCAGTCTTCAGTCATGTGATCCTTCAGAAATTATTCTAATATGCTGTATTTTTCATAAACATAAGAATTACACTCTTTTCCACAACTGGACCTCTATTCCATAAAATGACAGTAACAAGCCCCTGAAAGGACAAATAAAGGCACCATTACAGTCCACATTCTGCACTACATTCTAGCTTAAAGACCATAATTGAGCATTGTTATGGACTGATTTAATAATAGGTATTGAACTTTAGTGATATTAAACTTCGCTGTGTGGAAAAGAGACTTGAATTTTTTTCAAAATTATTTATTTGCTATGTGCACCAGGAAAGACAAATTATAACGTAAAGACGAATGCCAGTCATTCATTAATGTTAATAAGCATTTCAATAATAATAATAATAAAAATAGCATTTATATTTCTGCACAAATAGCATTTGTATTTTTATTTTAGTAAGTGGTGTAAAAAAATATATTTTTTTTTGCCAAACTTTTTTGCCCCAGTCCGCTCCTGGTACTTTTAACGGCAGATCGATAACGTGGAAGCAAACTCAAAGGTTTAGTTTAAACATTTGTAGATAACTGCTTCTGCAGATCAGAAGTAAAACAAATGAATTCTTACCTTGATGAGCATCGCTTAGACCAGGGTAAAACATAAACCAAATCATTACTACATATATAAAGAAAATGTTTGTAAACGAGATCGCGTGAAACATATTTCCGTTTATTCAGACGCTCGTACAAGATACATTAGCCTAAGATTCGGTGGGCTAAAACCTTCGTTTCGGTTTCGCTTCCTTCGTTCCGGGTTCGCTATAACTTTCGTTTTGGGTTGCTAGGCTATAACTTTAGATTTGGTAGGCTAGGTTATAACTTTAGTCTGCAAAGTCTCATTCTATAATGCGCATGCTCTACATTCTGGTAGGCTAGCTGAAGTAATCCTGCCCACACACTTTCCTGCAAATAAGTGATGAGAAACATCAGGGAATGCAAATAGGGTAGGCTATAACCAGGGTTGGGGACTATGCTAATCGCAGTTATGTCCTAACTATAGCCGCAACAGAGACAAGCAATGATTCTTTCTTAGAATCGGGTTTGTATTTTTCTGCGATGTCGCGGTTGGAACAACAACACAAAGTATGATAGTGATAATCTCAGGTACTGTTTATGTGCTTTATTTAACGTTAAAAGCGTCTAATGTGAGTTTGAATATCGTTTTGTGTGTCTTTTATAGCCGTACTGAAAGCAACAATGGACTATTCACATCAGGGGCCTGTACTATGAAGCTGGATTAGCTGGCTAGCCAGGTAAGTTTCAGATTAGTTTGCGCCAATCCTGGGTTTTAGGTACCATGAAAGTAACTTGACTTTTAGCGGTGTTCATCAGCATGGTAACTTATGCTCCATGGCTAACCTGCTCCGGGGCAGGTTATGTTCTGGGTTAGAGATTTCAAACTGAAATTGGACCAATCATATGTGAGCTAAGTGACACTGACACACTCAACACAATAAAGTCACTCCCCCAGTTTCTCTTCCTCCAAATTAAAGGTCATTATATAGTAAAAACAAATATTTAATGATGAAATTGTCTGGTTTTAATGATAATATAATTTATATATGATTTGTATAATTATATGATCTATATTTTTATTAATCCATTACACACATGCAAGTTTAGTGTAACAGTAGTTAATAAACACTTAGTTTCAATGAATATTATAGATCATATGTAATATAGGCCTAAATAAGGAGTAAATATACTCTTTAAAAATTACTACATGTGACCTTGTATGTTTGAGTCTCTATCGTTATATATATTCACAACTATATAAATTAACTTCACAACTTTCACTTGCACTGATAGAGAAAGATAATTTCTTTTATTTGTCCTCTTTCACAGACAAGTATTTTCCATTAGTGTAAATGCATTTAAATTCTTTATTTTCAGGGAAAGAGTTTTGAATCGCGCTGGCTCTCTCGCGAGAAGTGAATCACAGTTTATTTCTGTTGCAAGGCATGTGATTGGCTGTTTGCCACTGATGTCACGGATTCATGTGCACGCGCTCCACAAACTCAGGATCAAAGCCTGAGTTGACAGAGAAAGTTGATGATCAGCATCATGGTACCAACAAAGCCGGATTGGAGTGGTTTGGTTTTGTTAACTCGAAACTAATCCTATAACCCTGAGTTTGTTCAACTACCATCATGGTACAGGCCCCAGATCTTCGAAATAAAAGGAAACAAGAACGTTCAAACTGTCAACTCGTTGTGAACAGACAAGCGTATTCTATGACAAAGATTGTTTCAGTAACTCGGTATGTATTTTTAATAATGTTAAAATGGTGTAATATTCATGAATTTGATTATGTACTTGTACGTTTTGTTTTGTGCTTGCCGAGAGAGCCCGCCCACGAGGATTGATTGGCTGTGATATTTGATTGACTTTGACGCGACTATGAGGCGCGATAGTGTCTGGCGTGGACCCTTTTCACAGACTGTGATGACGCGTTTTAACGGTCATCAGTAGAGTACCTGGGTCATTCTACAGAAACGTCCACTTTTGGTATGGCAAGATGTCGTAAAATGTATTTCTTTTTCTAACATTTATACTTAGACCACATTATTAGATTACCCTTTGACTTTATAGACACGCATAAATGACAGCTTAATGTTTTTTGCATTTATTTAAAGACCGCAGTAGCCTACTTTTTTTTTTTTTGTCACTGGTGTTACCTACTTCTCTGGCAATTTTAAACGTTTTTATGAAATATTATTTCTCATTTTTTTCAGCACATGCAGTCAGAGTTACAGAAAAAAAAATGCAAAAAATGAAATTGTGAGATTGTGTTTTTTTTTTTTTTTTTAAATCAGGTTTAGTTAAAATTGTGATCGAATGATGTTCATTTGCACAACCATGTATTTGCTATAACAATTAAAAATTTTTAAAAACAGTTATAAACAAGTAATGATGCAATCCTTTAAATCTTAATTCTTGAGTGTAGCAGAATTCAATGAATGTAAAATTATTACCATGTCACATATGACACATTTTATTTAATGTGACAGACAAAAAACAGTAACACAGTGACACAAAGAATCACCAGTGACATATACATAAGACCAAAGATCCTTATTCTTCAACTATAAGTAGATGGGACTAAATTTTTACATTTGGTATACAATCAAAGACTTATCATTGACACTTAGTGAAAGCAGTCAGTAAAAGATCATAAACAACATTTAAAAAATGTCTGTAAAATATGCTGTCTGTAAAGTCGCTGCTGCTGAGAGCTGAACTCAATTTAGCCAAATACCCTTAATTTAGCCATATCTGCTCAGAGGATTAACAATGAGAAAGAAAAGTTATAATCAGGTAATCTTAGTGCTATTTTATGAAAAGAACTATGAATAGCTTTGAATAAAGTTTATCTATAAACGGGTAACACCAGTGACAATTTTCATGAAAAAATGGCTGCTACAAGGTTGTCAGTCATGGTATACTCACTAAATTTAGTAGTTTAATCCATTTGTATTCTAGTTTTTTAAAATTTCCTAACAAAGTAGGTCATACCATTGACTTCAACTAAAAGCTTCATATGAAATTATGATTTTCTAATTAAAATTTCTGATAACTGAAAAGAGATGGTGGACTTTCCATTGGCCTTTCTTCATTGATCTTCAGGAAGAAGGAAGTCAAGTGATGTCATCAGTGTGATATATATATATATGTATATGTACACTGTAAAAAAAAATTCCTGTAGAAATTACAGTAACTTACTGGCAGCAGTTTGCCAGTAACTTACTGTAAATTGAACTTACAGAAAATACTGTATTAATATTTACAGTACCATTTAACTTGCTGTAAACATATTTACAGTACACAGGGGCGCCAGAAAATGTCAGTTTAAAAACAGAAAAATACTGTCAGAAAAAAAGCATAGATAAACTGTAAAAAAAATCCCGTGAAAAGACGGTACTTTTCTGGCAGCAGGAGCACCAGAAAATAATGTAAAATAACCGTTATTTTAAAACATTTAATAAGACACTTATTTTCCGTTATTTTTACAGTATTTTTTGGGCGCCCCTGCTGTGCAGAGTTTATAATGTAGATGAATCAATAACACAACACAGTTGTTAGATTCAAATGAAGGTACATTTCATGATGCCCACAAAGCAATCAACAGACAGCCATCATCACCTGAAGTTATTTTGTTTAGCTTTCATTTCTACTGCAAATGTGTTTAACAAACACACCGTCACAGCAGTCAGAAAAAAACAAATGAATATTAAGAGTGAAGAGCCCAACTAATGGAACAGTTATTCACCATTATGGTGACTTCAAATGAAACAGAGTTAAAACCTCTGCTAATTCTCAATAACAACCTTTGTTGATGTCTAACATAAATCAAGTCAATCTGGTTAGTAATAAGTGAAGCTGGGGATGCTGTTTGCAGTGGCGTAAATTAATATGATAGTTTTTTCCTTACATCTGCTATAATACAATATGCCATTAGTACCGAGAGTATGTACATTAGTTAATAAATACGAGGATCCGCTGTTAATACCTTGTTGTCCTGATAGCCTCGTGGCAGCATTTTCATTTAGCATGCAAGAGGTTCTGGGTTCTAACCCAACCATGAATGATTTTTTTTTTCTCATTAAAACCAACGATGTTCATCAGTGATTGTATATCAAGAACAGGGATACGTTTATGTGTAGCTATTTTGTTTTGTGATTTCAACCTAACAAATAGAGAGTCTCTGCAACAGAGCGATAGATTGAAGCGCTCGTCCGTGTGAACACGGCTCAGTGTGCACGAGCGCCAAGAGAACACTGTAGCGCCTCTGATATCAGCGACAACGAGCACTCAACATGATTTCTAAAACAACACATTCTAGTGCCAGATCGCCTATTATCAACTCAAATTGATAATCAACTAGAGCTGTTTCTTTTGTATTACATATCCGTGCCGCGAGAGGTTTCAAAACGTGGTCGGGACAATATCGACCCTTTCAAAAAGTGGTACACTGTAAAAACTTCCTGTAGAAATTACAGTAACTTACTGGCAGCAGTTTGCCAGTAACTTACTGTAAATTGAACTTACAGTAAAAATACTGTATTAATACAGTATTTACAGTACCATTTAACTTGCTGTAAACATATTTACAGTATAGTATTTTTTTGCTGTAAAAAATACAATAATTTTAAGGTCTTTTCTCTAGAAATATATTTTAATACAATCAAAAACATTTAACTTTACACTGTAAAATTTCCTGTAATTCATTGTCCACTGTTTCTATTTAGCTGTACAAATTGTAAATTACTGTATTTTAACAGGTCTCAGTAAATAATAAAAAGACAATGACAACTGTATAACGTTTATAATTTTGTTTTTAATTGTTCAATTGTAATACTTGAAATAACATTTTAATATTCTTGCAGACTGAACTTTCAGTTTTCTTCACAAAATCTGATATTCCCAAGCCTGCAGTAACATTTATACATAAACGTTTAATATTACAGCATTTTAAAACAATTAATGAACAAATTCAGTCATAAGAACAATCTTAAAAACTTACAAATTTAAAATAACTCTCCGCAGTGGAATGTGTTTGCTCTCATACACTGAAGCAGTGTTAAAGTTAATGAGATAATTGATTGATGATTGAGTGATGATTGACAATTAGTGGAGACACCTGATGATAATAAGCAGAATCATTGAAGAAACAACAAGAGAAAAAGAGAGAGACACACAACTACAACTGACTTCCAGCCATTAAACATTATTACACTTATTATTAATCAGTTTGATTTGATTTCTGTCATACATCAACAAAAGTTCTTACTGAGAATGAACAGATGTTTAGATGTTAATGATTTAATGAAAGTTTAGTTTGAAGTCACCATGATGGTGAAAAGCATTTCCTTTAGTTGGGCTCTTGACTCTATTTATTAACATTAATTTATCTCTGGCTGCTCCAACTTTGTGTTTGTAAAGCACATTTGTTATGGCCAGAGAAACTAGACTGCTTTTCCCAAAAATGCTGTGAGATAAAAATTGATCAATTTAGGTTTACAATGCTTTGGGAAGCACAGTCATAATGGTTGTGTTTTGATGATGACATTCTCATTGTGAAATGGCCAGATTCATTGGTGACATCCAGTATTAACCGGTCACACAGATTTTACAATATTTCTTTACAGTACATCACTGTTACCGCTTGAGTTCGATATGAGCTTTTATAATCTGATAGGGTTTTTTTTTAAACACACAGACATCAAGAATCAGCATATGACCCTCAACAATGGTGACAATCAAACAAAGTGCTTCATGTTGCAGTGCATGATGGGAGCCACCAATCAAAACTCATCCATGGCTCCCATCATGCATTGCTGCATGAATAAATTATGCAGCTGAATTGTCCTGTAATTTTCGTAGATTGTTCATGTTTGCTTTATTTCTCTGTTGTTTTGTTGTGACAGTAGCTTGTTTTGTGATGTTCAGAGTTGATCTGTTTGTCAGTATTTTGTATTTATTTATCATCACCGTTCTTGAGAATCATATGCTGACTCTTGATGTCTGTGTGTTTAAACACTGAAGCTTCAGTGTGTAATGTATTTTTCTTAAAAAAAGAAGTTTCTACTACTGTTGGCTCTCAAGCTGTAAAATCACAGGACTACAATCATTAATACTAAAGCTACACATCGAGCATATGATCAGAGATTTTGACACTAAACGACATCAGGTCATCACATGATGACAATATCACCAAAACATATTGTGACTAGATCACATTTTCTCTGACCATAACAAATGTGCTTTACAAACACAAAGTTGGAGCAACCAGAGAAAAATTAATATTAAAAGGTAAAGAGTCAAGAGCCCAACTAAAGCAAACGCTGACCTCTTTCATGGTGACTTGAAATGAAACTCCATAAAACATTAATTAAGACCTTTTTTCTCTCTTTCCTTCAGTGATTCTGCTTATTATCATCAGGTGTCTCCACTAATTGTCAATCACCACTCAATCATCAATCAGTTATCCCATTAACTTTAACACTGCTTCAGTGTTAATTTTTAACACCCGGCAAGATGGACTCATATATGTACACTTTTAGTTAAACCAAAAATACAAATTATTTTAGTAAAAAGCAGGAATATTTGTACACACCTTTGCAGCTGCCTGGTTCTTGCATCGGTGTCTTCCTTTTCTTCTTTCTCCAAGCGGAAAAATAAGCCTCTCTGTGATTGGTCAGTTTTCAGGTTCATTTGTTTTTACTGTATTTCAGTTTACAGTAAATGAAAAATACTGTATTTTATTGACGCCAATGGGATATTTCCCATAATGCAACTTTTAAATACAGTAACATACTGTTAAACTGTTTTACAGTAAAATACAGTTCATATTACAGTAAAATACTGTGTAATTTACAGAAATTGCTAACAGTGTACAGTAAAAGGAAGTTTTTGGTTTTACGCTCCATTACCGTTGGAATTTGACGGTGTTTTGCTGTATATTTTACTGACTTTTTTTACAGTGTTGATAGACAAAACGTGTAAGTGTCATAACCCTTTGTTAAACACAGAGCTTATTTTTTGCGATTGTCCAAAAGTCTATGGGAAAAATGAATAGGCTTTCGATTGAGGGAACCCATGCGCCGCTAACTTCCGGGTTGGCCTACAAAAACACGTCATCCCTGAGGTACTCTATATAGTAAATCCTGCAAAGTTTTTATATTTTCTTTTTTTTTTTTTTTTTTTTAACTTTTTTTTTAAACACGAACATTGCTTTATAAAGCCTGCACATGGATCCCACGTCGTGTATTGCACAACTGTTATTCTGGCTCATGCAGGGCACACGATCATTGGAGGATTATATTAAAGAATATTTGGACATTGCTTATTTTTCAGATCTGCCGGACTGTGTGCTGATAGACTTTTTCTGTGAGGGCATCAATCAGCCACTTAAATCGCAACTGATTCGTGAGGGACCCCGTTCATCCCGAAGTCAATTCTTGGAGTTTGCATTATTAACTGTTGGCTCTTTATTTACTGTGGGTGTCGCGGAGGAATGCGACATTTTGTAAATTTCCTACTGTATATATATAAAAAATGTTTTTTTGTGAGTAGATATGCATCACTAAGGACTTCATTTGATAAATTTTAAAGGCTAAAATTGATTCTTTTAAATTGATTTTTTTTTTTTGCACCCTCAGATTCCATCTGTCTCTTTAGTCCAAGTCACTCATGTTTTTTTTTGTTTTTTTTTTATTCCCTCACTGGAAAACTGTCGGGAAGCACGGCCTATTTCACTGTGACCTTTGACCTTTTATTTGTCTCATTGAAGATCAGCTGCACTAGTCTTACTATACGCAACACGGGACTATTTCTGCAGCTTTGGAAAAGCAAAAACTGATGCCTTTAGTGCGTACAGGGCCAGATTAACACTTTGTTGTACCCTGGGCAACAATATTCAAGGGCCCCATCATCACGACCCCAGGATCACCATAATATGGTCATATACAGAATATATTACTGTAATATACAGTAAATATACTCAATACTTCAAATTCTAACTGTCATCAGGTGTATTTTGATTTACAAATATTTAAATGCTCATAGAACTACAAATGCACTACTATGTCCCCTATCAAAGACATTCACTCACATATGATGCTATGAAAACAAAACACATCAGCATCTGTATAATCTGGTAAAATTGACCCACTACATTGAGAGGGAGGGAAATATCCTCCATTTTCACAAAAATTAATAAATAAGCAACCACTTTCAAACCATTGTTTATTTAACAACATTTATTCCCAATAGAAATGTATTGAATTGATAGAGCTATAACAGAAGACCACAGACAACACATCAAGAAACATTTTGGAAACTGGATGTTTCCAATAACAGAATCCGATGATAAATGCGTGCTTTTGGGATGACAGAAGTTTGCAGGCATAACAATAAACTGATCCAGTTGATGGCGAGTAAAGAAGCCATTCCCTTAGCACAATTTGATTGTTTGGGAGCCGGCAGTGAAGCAAATCGTTGGTGAGGGAGCGTGTCCTGTTACTTCCAAGTCCGGACTCCCTTACCGATGCAGGATACTTGGCGGCCCGGTTCTGGAAAGCTGCAGGCCCTCGGTAAATCGCTTCTTCCCGGAGCCGCTCTGTAACGGCCCCCCACAGTGCAGGATCCCCAGGGAGTAGAGGCGTTGAGATGCAGGGGCTGCTCCCAGACTCGACAAGCGGCTCAGGTGGCGGCGGCGCCGGCGCCGGCGGAGACACTGGAGACCCGCCATCACCGCTTCCCTCTACGATCAGACTCGCTGCCTCTGGGTTGTTGCTTGAAGTTGCTGCTGGCTCTTCGCTCTCCGGGCTGTAAACGTAAGCTGGCGGTGTAGAAAAGTCCTGGCTAGCTGAGTTGTCCTCGTCGTTGACGGAAGCTGACTCTCAACTCACGTTCAAAGTCATAGGCAGCGCAGCGTCTCTCTGTGCAGCGCAAAAGCCCGTGTTGACAGTTTGTTTAATATAAAGCGGGAGATTACCAGATACAGTATTTTGCTTGTGCCCTTGCTGCCCTGGGCCCTTTAGAGGTCTTGGGCCCCTGGGCAACTGCCCAGTTGCCCGTATGGTTAATCCGGCCCTGAGTGCGTATAATGGAATAGATGGTTCTTTGTGTTTGCATTTGTGAGCTGCCATATTGGCATTTGTTATATTATTATACATTATTATCATTTTCTGATGCATATTTAAAATTAGAAGTTTTTGCTGAGGAAGTAGGGAGAGATAAAGCTGTGTTTGTGTGCGCGTGGGCTGGTTTTGAATGCACAGATGGCACCAACCAAAAGCACAGGATGTTTAAATGTCAGGCTAAAATACCATATCCTCCACAAAATATAGTACAGTCTCGGCCTCAATAAATTCTAACTTTTTTTCATTCTCTCTTTCTCTCGCTCTCTCTTTTTTTTTTTTTTTTTGTGAAAACCACAAGACTTTTCAGTTTAGTTTTTTGGGCATAAGTTGGCTTATCTTTAAGTTCATCATCTTTGTGTTAAGACAAACATTCCAGGAACCTCCAGCCGGCGTTATTCAGAAAGCCTCTCGCTCTGGGCATTATGTTGGGGTTTGTAGCACACGTCAAACCTTTCTTCGTAGCTATCAATTTACGGACCGTTTCGTTTTTTTGTAATGCGCACACATTTAGAAGCTGCACCTCAGATTACACTAATAAATTATGCTTATCCCATGATTAATAATAAAGACGCATTGGGATTGCTTTCTTTGCATGCACTGTCAATACAGAGATGTGTGTTTTAATTATTCATATTTCAATGTTGCTATTTTATTGGTTACACTTTATTTTGATGGTCCACTTTAGACATTCTTCTAACTGTAACTTTGCAATTTCATATAACTAGCAGCCATTAAAGTATTAGATTAATATCTTTATTTTGATGACATCCTACTGACTGTAAGACTACATGTCAACTTATTCTATTAACCCTAACTGTCTACTAATACTCTAATGATATTTAGTTGACATGAAGTTACTTATAGTTAAGAGAATGTCTAAAGTGGACCATTGAAATAAAGTGATGATGATATTTTGGGATTAAATGATAATTTAAGGGTTTCATTTGGTGCTGCAATAGAAAAAATTATTTTTTTTAGTTTTTGTTTAATTTTTATGTTGAGTGAAGGAGCATTTTAACGTTTTCAGTCATTATTATGCACTAAAAAACTAAAACTCCACATAGACAGTGACACATTTAAATCTGCTCACATCAAGATCTGTCATTAAATGTTACATTTCAAAAGTCACCTTAGTGGTTTCAGGGCTCTCAAGTTTTGGAGACAGGCAAGAGTGTGTGTTTAAACACTGAAGCTTCAGTGCATAATGTATTATTCTTAAAAGAAAAAAAAAATTCATACTATTGTTGGATCTCAAGCTGTAAAATCACAGAACTACAATCATTAATACTAAAGCTACACATCAAGCACACAGAGAATTAGACTCTAAACGACATCAGGCCATCACATGATGATTATATCATCATCAAATTATGTTGTGACCAGATGCTATCTTCTCTTACCATAACAAATGTGCTTTACAAACACAAAATTGGAGCAGCCAGAGAAAAATTAATAATAAAAGGTAAAGAGTCAAGAGCCCAACTAAAGCAAACGCTGACCTCTTTAATGGTGACTTGAAATGAAACATTCATAAAACATTAATTAACAGCTTTTTTTCTCTCTTTCCTTCAGTGATTCTGCTTATTATCATCAGGTGTCTCCACTAATTGTCAATAATCATTCAATCATCAATCAATTATCTCATTAACTTTAACACTGCTTCATTGTTAATTTTTAACACCCGGCAAGATGGAGTCATATGTACACTTTGGGTGTTCATTTAACACTGGGGATTTTGCTGTGCAGTGTTTCCCACAGGATTTTGTGAGACTGTAGTGGGTGGACATCGGTGCGTCTAGGGGGGTCCGGGGGCATGCCCCCCCGGAGGAAAATTTTGTACATTTTAAATTTAAATGCATGAATCTAGTGCATTCTAAGAGCAAAATTAAGTGACTAGATCAATTAAGAAATTTGTTCTCTTGTAAACAATTTTGTGCTCTAAAAGTAATTTATTTATTGCTGATGGTTGGGCACATTAGTCATGTACACAACATATAGTAGGCTAAATGAGAGTTCGTAAGTGGTCAAACATGTAGAGTACACATTTAAACCATTAAAAATATGTTAAAAAGAGGTTACCTTTGTTGAATTAATTTATTTGTGGGAGCCTGCATCTGTATTTGTGGAACTAATGGTCACTCTTTGATTTGTTAACCAATCCAGAATGCACTAAACACACCACTTCATTATAGATAAAAATAACAAATGAATAAAAATATATAATAAGCTGACCAATAAATAAATAAGTAAACTAGGTGAGTATATAATTCAGCTGATTATCTGATTATCTAACAGCAGTCAAGTTGTCATTGTGTCAAACAAGTTGTGAATTTGTTGTAACATTAAAACAGGAGATCATGACTTACTCTGTGCTCAAAGTGATGCTCAGAGCTCCAGTGGTTTCCTCTGTGGGTGAACGAGGATGATGGTGAACAATTCCAGGATATGCTTTTTTTTTCATTGGTTGTTGCGTTAAATCTTACACAGATACAATAGTGCTATTTTCTGATTGGCTATTGTGTAGCCTCTTTCTTTTTTTTTGATTGGCTGATAAGTGGCAGGTTCGAGACGCGCTTGATTCCTTCCTGGTTCCAGAGAGAGCGGCGCGGCCAGATACATTTTGGGCGCTGCGGCATATTAAATATATGATAAATAGTTTTTCTGCGTGAGAAATACAATGTGTGGCGGGAGTGCGTGACAAAAGACCGAAATGAGTGACTGTCACGCTCAATGCGTGACACTTGAGAGCCCTGTGGTTTTATGCCTGTGTGTAAGTGTATAGTGTTCAGTGTGTGTGTGTACTCCCACCTGTGGTTGTGTGAGCTGCTTTGCTCTGGCAGTAGGAGGGCTGCAGACGTTTAAACGTCAGTCTCATAAACGCTCCCACATAGAGCAAAAAGCACAAAAAACACCCAGCTGCACACGATAGACACTTTAGTACTTTCTTAAATGTTGCTAAAAATGGTTGCCTTTTGTTTTTAATGTTCATTTTTGAGACTTCAGTGTGCATTTGCCAAAGAAAATGAGCAGACAGCATGCCATCAAAGTTTTCACGTTATCATAAAAAGTCTTGCTTTCACCTAATGACCTTTATGCTGATAAATAAATCACTTATGAATGCAGAAAAGATTCTTTATGGGTCTTTTCACTGAATGTGGTCGTTTTATCGACTCGATCCTGTCGAGTTACTTTGGCTTTCTTGTCGTGTGATTTGTAGTCATCCTTTTTAGAGAAGTCAGTGTTGACTAATATGAGAATAAGGAATTTAATTATATACTTTGAAAAAGCATGTGGGTAAGAGTGGATGAGCCGTGCCGAGGGCAGATCTGTGTTGACTGTGAAAGTTTCAGTATTAATTGTCAGTGTGTGCATGTGTAACTTGCTATCAGCAGTCAAAAACAGTCTATGTTTTTACTCAAAGTATTCGTTTTGGAGTTGCTCATAACACTCAAATTTTTCGCGAGGGTTTTCGGTGAAAACCGTACTCGGTTTGTGAGATGATAATGCAGAAAGAATAGAAGAGTTGGCATGAAGAAGTGCAAATGGAGAAAAGTGGAAAGTTTGTCTCTCTCTCAGGCTTTCACATATTTTTGTAATCTTTTTCTTATTTTTTTGAGTCGTAAGACAGGAAAGACAGGAGAGGATTCGACACTCTGCCCACGACACCACAGAGGCTCTTCAAATGCACTTCCTCTCTGCCTCAAATGACTAATTCTGATGAAGTAGAAATGCAGTGTAAACCGTGTGTGTTTTTGTGTCATCTTTAGTGCGTTGTTATATTTGCTCTCGAAATGTGGAAATTGAGATTTGCTATTTTAGGATTAGCTTTTGGATCGAGGCTTTGGAGTGTTTTGCTTTCCTAAAACCTCGATTTCTGAACATGGTTAATTTGTTCCTAAATTGTACATTGTGTTAAATAAATGTGCGAGCATTTTTTAGTGAGGTATATTGTTAAACAACTTCTTCTGAAGATTGAAAGAAATGCAATTCTTTGCACCAAGTTGTTTACATTCATTTTTTTCACTCTAAAATCCTTACTTTAGTATTGTTGTGCAAACTTAATTTTGGAGATACATTTGTCTTGTGGTGTAGTTTAGGTGAGACACATAAGGGAAATTTGCCTCTTGAGCATACACAACCCACTCAGTTTCGATAGGAAAAATCTCTAACTTTTTCAGCCCATCAAAAAGTCAGAGAGAGAGAGAGTCTGTTTTTCAGGCCATCAGTGTTTTGAGACAGACATCTTAAGGACACCATTCATTTTGGTTATTCTCATTCTCATTTAAAACAACGATTTTACGACAATCCATAGACTGATTGTGTATTACTTTAATGAAAATTCAGTTTGAGTTGTCGAATTGAGCTGAAATTTGACATACATGTTTTAGAGTGGTTTAGAGATTACAAAAACTTAGGACTGAATTGTAGACGTATTTGTCTGTGATCTGTTGTGTTTTAATTTGAGCATTTTCAATGAGCTTTTTATTATTAACCCCTTAAATCTCACAGTGCCACAGTTGGGCTGCTTGGCGCTCTTTTTATTTTTTGCCTTTTTTTCATATCACACATTTCAGTAATCATCACAAGTTAGGTATCATCCGAAAGCTTACGTACTCAAGATTCAGGCTGCAAAAACAATTTAAAATCGTATGTTGTTTTACCATGGAAACGGTACTTTAATTTGTTTTAGCAAGCTCCTCCCCTAGTGGGGTGGTGTCGGGTTTCATATTACAATATGGTAAAAATTACATCTTTCTCTCATCTGACTGCCGTTATCAATCGCTCTCTATTTTTTCCCTCTTTTTGAAAGTTATGAAAACACTGTTGTAGAGTATTTCTTTTGCTATTTGTGCAAATGGAAACACAAAAAATATATTAAATGAAGTCTCTTATTCAGTTTACCCTCATCTATGACGACTTCCGCTTCTGAGAAACCCAAAAATGTGAAAACTGTCTTATTGTTTGTCGCTGGAATCTTAACGCATCGCATCTGGTTAGGACACAATGTAAAGTTCTTCCCCAAAAGTGCCTTATAAGTGACTTTCTTGGAAACCTGATAAACCTTCGTGCCTTTACTCATGCCATAAAGCCAGCCAATCAGATTAGAGCTTGCCAGATCAAGAAAGTGCTTATTTTTTCCATTCAATATAAATCAGACGGTCAGTGAATGTCCAGTGGGTGGTCTGCGCATGTGACTATCCTTTATTCATAACTTTGATGGATTATAACAAATTCTAAATGAATAATTCCAGATGCTGCACTTCGGCATAAGGTGATGTGTATGTGATGTATTTGTACTGTGAATGTTCACCACAAATGATCTGTGTGTGTCTTACCTCTGTGAAACTGAAACAGAGAAGGACTGATCATTGAGGGGGTGAAGAAGCCGCATCATAATGAGTCATTAGTACAGCACTTACTACTGCGCACGTGTGTGTTCAAATAGCACAACTATCAGTATGACGCTAGCAGTCTCTCTGTTGATCTTTTCAGTCTTTATACCTTTTTACTTGAGGAATAATATAATTCCTATCAGAATGCGACATGTGACATTTGCCAAATCTAACGTTGTCAAAAAGGCTTGCAGTTAAACAGATTTATTGCAGTAAGTATTGTTACTAAATCTGCCTTTTTACATATATGGTGCAAAGATACAATAGTGAATTAACTTCTTTGTTATGATTAAAAATTGCATGTACAGCATTTTGGCTCATACCTTTTGTAACCTATATTTCAAAAATACACAATATGAGATGTGATGACAATGTGATGATTTTTTTTGTTTTTTTGTCAAAAAGTAGATGGCATGTTTTTGCTACCAATATGACACTTCAAAAACCTCATATTTGTTGAGGATTGATGATGTGCTATCTTAGTTAAGTATTTGAAATACAAAATTTGAGTAAGTGTATTATTACAGTTATATTTTAAATGGCTGGTAATCAAATTACAGTTGCATCTGAAAAGTATTTTAAAATACTAAAGTGATTACTTTAATTTTAATGTCACTTTGTGACAGACAATTAATGTAAACAGCAATTGGCGATACTCTGACACTGCAAAAGAATCCTAAGCTACAGTTCTGCTCATAAGTCTCATACCCCTTGCAGAATAAGCAACATTTTAATTATTTTAACAAAATAAGAGGGATCATAAAAATTGTTTTTATTTTTATTTAGGAATGTCCTGAATAAGCTATTTCACATAATATGTTTACATATACTCCATAAGACAAAATGACTGAATTTATAAAAATACCCTCCTCCATCCCCAGCTCCTACTCTCTTCAGTCTGGATGATTCCCCTTTGTATCAGACTAATTTCTCGAATTATGTTGAACATTAAGTGACTGAACATTAATAATATTTGGACATTTATGTTGGTTCTGTTCTGTTTACCCTAAGGGGTGTTATTGCTGCTCTCCATGCTCTTATCTATGCTAGGCTGCATGGATGCGCAGAGAGTTCTTGCCAAGAACAAAACCATACCGCTATATTGAACATTTGACTATAGTGGTCCTGACAGAAATACCCTTGAATCTTAACTGTCCTGTCATTACCTGCACTCTTAGAAAAAAAGGTTATATAAAGAATGGAACCAGTAAAAGGTTATAGAACCCCAATGAACCTTTTTTTTTTTTTGTAAGAGAACCTTTTTCTACTATAAAAATTCCTCTAAAAATCTGACTGCACAAAGGACAAAAGAATATTGGTGTTGATTATTCTAGAGAACTCTAGGTATGTCGATTATTTATATTTATTGTCAATAATTGTGCCCAAATATTTTTAACTATTCACACATTCCACCTTCTGGCCCTTAATGAGTGTAGACTGGGAAGATGATTATTGATTTTAGATCAGAAGCTCAAGTATTTTGTTTTAGATGCATTCAGCTTCAAACAAGCATCATTTGTCACCTGCAAACTTTAAAAAAATTGGGTATGGCATGTCTTGCATCTTTCTCACCTTTTTCACCCCTGAAGTGTTTGCATCCCTGATAAACAGTGAACATTAAAATAAATTCACATGACTGCATGTCAAGATCCAAACAGGACTGCAGCCTTCATATAATCTCTGTTATTATAATACATTTGTTTATATTATAGGCTTATTTTCATACAGTTGCATAATATATTTGGGCTTTCCAATGCTTTGCCATTTGTACTCTTTGCACTCTGTCTTACCTATTTCTTTGATTTTTGGAAGCAGATCATCTACTTTTTGTAATTATTCAATAACTGACAGAGCGAGTTTCAGTTCCAGAGCTGCTTGTGAACTTTAGACAAGAATGCCATACATTTTTTTGACATCAATACTGTTTACTCTGCTTTGTAAGGACTGAAGTTATTATTCTATTGGAAGTTTTCTGTTTATCTTCAGGTTTATCCAGTATCATATCGGAATTAATTTATGGAGCCTCTCAGAACCTTCAGCTCTGACAACTTATATTAATTTCTGGACTTCTCTTGTGTTACAGCAATTTGTATTGTTGTTCAAAAATGAATATACATTTGTTGTCTTTGCATTATCCCAGGTAAAAATAAAGTATACGTAAATGCACTAAAAAATACTTAAATACAAGCAAGCACATTTGTAGTATATTCTTATTTTTGTGCTAAATAAAATTGTAAAAGTTATACACAAAATCAATCAAAAGTATATTTCTACTTAGTACTTCAGTGCACTTAAAAAGTATACTAAATACCACTCATACTTAAATTAATTTTTAGTGTATTGAAATAAGGTATACTACCGTAAAAATATACTGAGGAATTTTATTAGTGTATTTCTTAAAAAGTGTGCTTTGAATGCTTTAAAAATTAGTTCAGGCTTAGTAGACTTTTATATAGTAATCCTAAATTTAAATTAAATTGATTTTATTTAATCAAAAACTCCATTTGATTGTCTCAGCAGCAGGTGATAACTGGAGATGCATACAAAGGTGTAATGCATTTCCTGTTGAAACCAAACAAAGCTACAGGAAAATTAACTGGCACAGAAAACATGTCCTCCACCCTCTGGAAACATGGGACTACATACAACACTATACAAATAAATCACAATTCAGCATCACCATTTTCACCTTTATTCAAAAATAATGCAGCAATGCAGGCTGAAAAGCTGTGCCGTCATTTTGCAATGGTTGAACACTCGCGCGGAATGCCTGTTGTGTTGCCTCGGCCAATCAGAGTGGCGTTTACTGGTTGGGTTATGATGATGTGCTGCTTCGACCAATCAGAGTGATGTTGACTGGTTTTTGTCTCTTTGGTTGAAATCCAAAGCCCTTGATAGAGTTGTCCTCGCCTGTCCTTTCTGAACTATAATTTCCCACAAATTGCATTTCCAAATAAATAAACAGATACATGCAAAAATACATATGCATAAAGAAATAACTTGATTAGGCTACTTTAAATACACCAGTTAAAGAAAAACAGGAAAATGTAAAAAAACAAAAACAAAAACATGGCCTCCTGAATAAAAAAATAGGCATTTGTTTTTAAATAATCTGTATGTGAAGAGTTGCCATCTGAATTTCTTCTAGAATGATCATTTTTATAAAGCCTGTATAGTTAAGTACTTTCACTTAAATGACAATTAATAGGTCATTTACATTGCCATTTAAGTGAAATTATTAAACTTAAATATACAAGCTTGATAAAAATTATCATTCTAGTGTAAGGAACCCCCCATTGGCCCAAAAACGGAATCCGACGGCCTGGGCGAAGGTTAACGCGTGTATGTCTTTTCAGCACCTCTGTGAAGATCACTTAATTTCACTCGTTTAATCTGACTCCAATTTCAAATGATTCTTATTCTTAGGTTGTGTTTCCAATGAGAAATTAATCATTAGTTATGCCTTAATTTAGATTTTTGATTATTCTGATTACCTTATATTTTCAACTATTTCGTTCACTGCAGTCCCGGTATTGCTTTAGAAGGCCAACTGAATGCTCTTCCTGGACACAAACTCGTCAGTTCTGACCTTAAACATTGGATGCAGGGTAAATATCTACCTTTAAGTCGGTCGCGCTCTGCACTTCTTAAGAATTTATAAAATGGATGATTTATTCAAACACTTTCATATATTTTTTAAATAAATATCTGATTAGATTCAGTAACAATAAATCAAGTGCAAATAACAAACACAAAAAAAACAAAAGAACATAAGATGCAACATAATAATACGTACAAATGTTTGAAACCCAGAAAAGTCAGGTGGTTCAACAAACAAGACTACTATAGGATGCACCTGTGTTTTCTCTCTAATAAGGAAGCATCAGTTAGACTACTGAGAAGTGAACATGCAAAACCAAATGAGTCTTTATAAGTGGCCAATTTCAAACCACAATGGGTGTTTTTCAACCATTAGCAAATCAGGAAAAGCAATTGATAATGTCCATCATGAACTGACAAGCCCTACTCTGAATTCCTGCTCTAATTGAACATGAGCTTGAAACTCATCCATTTTATTAAGAAGAGATTAGAATAATGAGTGGCAAGGGAATATGGGAAAGAGACAGAGTTCATTATGAACCAAAATGAAAGACATTTACCTGAGAAATGTGAAAGGAAAAAAAGGACAAACCAGGAACATATGCTACAAATATACAGAGAAACAGAACATCTGCTGTTCAAAATTGTCCAGCAATTTTATTCAGTATAAGTCCCTGACAAATAAAACTAATTAAATAGCATTTCTAATCAGCACCAATAAACCACAAAATGTTCAGTCCGGTCTGTAAATCCATCAGCACTGAACTCTTGAGGAAAACACTGGACTCGAGGTGTGAAGGATCATGCTCAGTTCTCTTCATCATCTTCTTTCTACTTTTATCAGCATTTCTGCTCATCTTACCTAGAAAAAATACAGTAGATTATATAAAAACTTCATCTTGAGTACAAACAGATTTCACGTCACAATTCTCATTTGTTATAGATCTTGACTTGTTGCTTATGTCCATCAAATAAAATCTAAATAAATTTCAAATAACAAAATCAAAACATATCATTGAAATCTCAGCTAGCTCATATTTCTGTCATACAGTATATACTGTCAAAACATCATCATTTTGAAATGTCTTTAAAACTAGGATGTTTAAAATCAAGACATTTAAAGCAACAGTGTTCAATATTTAGAACTCACCTTCTGAACTTTTCTTTAGGAGATGCAGCAGATAATCACAGCTATAACTTGAATTAGACCTAGAATTATAAGTGCTGCCGGTGCTACTATGAACGGCCATAGAGATTCTGGTTCAATGTCAGTATAATTTCCTGCTGCAAACAAAATAAATTAATAAATAAAAAGTCAAACATTGTAGATGCATTTTTAACTATTATATTGAAAGTGCATCAAGGCACTTGAACTGTAATTGTTTGTGACAGCAACACCAGTGTTATCATGTTCTCTTTCTACATATTGAGAGACTTTTATTAAGTTTCATCTGTTATTCATGGAAAAGCTTTGTTACTGTATGAAAGCTATTCTTCACTTAATTACTCAAGACTGAATTTATGATGATATTTACCCCATTTTACTGAAACTGGTTCAGTCAGACTGCTGTGAATGAGCAGACAGTCATAAGATCCTTCATGGTTTCTGTTGATCTTCACACTGATTCTCATCTGAAAGGTTTCATCATCATTTGCTCTGATTCCAGAAGATGTTTGATCCTCAAGGATGTTTCTGTACAATCTAATGTTCATCTGAACATCTCTGGGGTAGAAACCAGTGGCCAGACACGTCAGAACCAGACTGTATTCATCATATTTCCTCTCAAAGACATGAACGTCTGGTGCAGCTGGAGCAGAAAATAATAATGCAATTAACAAGTAAGTAAATTGTGAGTAAATCACAATTAAATCTAAGAAGTATAGAAAACTCTTGCAAATTTGAACACAACCTTGAAATATTTTCCTTTATTTTCATAATTTAGACCAAATTATAATGTGAAGAGCTGCTGATGTTTCATTCACAGATACAAACAGAAATATAAAACACTCAAATATTTCAACATTTCTGAATGTGTCCTCAACAGTTTTACATTTTCAACTCAACAGTATTTATTTTTCACTAAATGATGATGAATCTTTATCAATTAGAAACAGCCCTACTGAACTTATGTCAAACACACTGATCTGATCACAACATACTTTTTTGTGTGTTGTTAAATGTTGAGATCCAGTTCATGCAGGTCTTGAGGAAATACTTGATGTACTGGTTTCGTCCTGTTTGATGATCCCATTTCATTTTAGTTTCTTTGGCTTTGGGGTTTTTATCAATCCACTTCATAGTGTCAGAATTAAAGGATATAAAATCCTCTCCATCAAATCCATATTCATCAAAGACAGTCAGATTCACTGTTCCATCAGGAAGTTTCTCCAGTTCACAGCCAATTATTCTCTGAAGAACATGATCTACAATCACAGAACAACACTCATGACAAACTTACAGTGAATATAATGTCTGATAATGAATGAGAGTAAATCATGAATCTCACCAGAACACTGTGAGTTTGTGCAGTTTGACAGAGTCCTGATCTGATGTAGGAACCAGTTTCTAGGATCAGGTGGATCTTTAGGAGGTTCAGTCCAGTCATCTTCAGTCAGAATCCAGACTCTTTCTTCATCACTGAAGTGTTTGATCCGTCTGTCATCAGCAACAATCACAGCACTGAACTCTGGGAATGTGTCTGCTTTAGTCAGGACTGTAAACATATAGTGGAGGAAGTGTTTCTCTGAGGAAGATATAAAACATGAAAACACGTCTGTTATCCAGTCAAGGAATACATGAGATGCTTTAAAGTCACCATGAAATCAAAATGGACTCTTTTTTTTTTTTGTAATATCCTTGCACATTTTTTAAAACTTTGTGCTGTGTTGAAAACCTTGTAACACCTTTGATGTTTCCAGTCAAAAATGGTCAGCCTTTTAAAAATTGCTTGTAAATCACTAGTTATGCAATATTATCACCAATTATTGGATTCAGTCTTTTTGTCAACTTGTTTTGGACAGGTTTTGTATTTCTTTTTGGAACTGATTATGCACCGCAATTTTTGAGTAAAAAGAATTTTGTCAATACTCAAAACATGGAAAAATTATCACTGTTTATCACTGTCACAAAGATACTCCGTGACCATGTGCGGACCATGGGGCACGTTCCCTCATTTTACATGTACACACATTATACATTTACACTGACTTCGGGGATTTTGGGAAGAGATATGTTGGGGGCAAAATATCTGGAGTTGTGTAAACATGTAATTATTTGTGGTGAATGTATGTTGTCTGCATCATGGTATCTTCAGTAGGCACGGCCATGACGTTAAGATGGCTACCAGAACGTTCAGTGAGGGGTGTGGTAAAATTGGTGTGAACATGATCAGAGTACCGCCACTTTTAAGTCTGTTTGGTGACATGTGTTTTGTATAATTTTTATTTATTTTTGGTTTGTAGCACTATTTATTTTTTCTGCATTGTGGGATTTATTTTTCTATTTTTTGTGAAATAAATTTTTGGGCATCAAACGGAAATCCCGCTGTCCTCGTCACCTCTAACCGCAAGGTTCATCGACAACAATCACACTTGAGTGATTTATTGTTTAACCAGGAAGTTTGTTTTTAAATGCTTTTATTTTGTGTAAAATGGAACAAAGTCACATTTCTCAGTCAGCACCTACGTGGTGTCAACTGGGGCCCAGTCAGTTTTGTCCTCAGTTTCCATGTAGGACCCACATGGGTTAGCTTAGATGAAATGAACACCGCTCAGTGTGCACACTAGCCTGTTAAATGTAACACTGAAACATGTTGGAGTCTCAAGCTCCAGTGGCCATATAGAGCTTGGCTCACCATGGGACCCAGTACTCCTTAGCTCGGTGGTCCTATAGCTTTTCCAATCCGGTAGTCCTGGATTACATCCCACTGTCCACGGTGCTTTCAGTAATGGCTATTGCTATTCTGTACGTTTGGGCCACACACTCTTCTCCTCCCAGCCAACATAGCATGGTGGGGCCCAGATGGGTGTCACCTGGGCAGCCTAACTGGGGCCCAGACATTTTTGTCCACGGTTTCCATGTAGGCCCCACATGGGTTAGCCCAGATGAACTGAACACTGCTGAGTGTGCACACTACAGGCTGTTAAATGTAACACAGAAACATGCTGGAGTTAATGAGATAATTAGGTGATAATGAGCAGAATCACTGAAGGACAGAGAAACAACAAGAACTACGACTTCAGCCACAGCCTTCGATGAAATCAACTGAAGATAAAAGACATTAAATCTCTGAAGATCTGATTAAACATCTCCACAAACAGCATTACCAGCTTCACTTATCACTAACCAGACTGACTTTATCTCTGACATTCATCTACAGAAGTTGTTATTGAGAATTACCAGAGGTTTAGATGTTGATGATTTGTTGAAAATACGTTTGGTTTGATGTCACCGTGATCGAGGTCAGCGCTTACTTCAGTTAGGCAGTTTGAAAAACACATTGTTCACTAAACACTTCAAACCTCCTGCAAGATTCACTTACACAGACATCAAGAATCAGCGTATGAGTCTCAACAATGGCGACATGCTGCAATGCATTCTGGGAGCCATTGATGAGTTTTGTATGAGGCACCCAGAATGCATGAAGCATGTCACCATTGTTGAGAATCATACGCTGATTCTTGATGTCTGTGTGTGAATAAATCTTGCAGCTGTTTTAAAGCATTTATTGTATATTGTATTTTTCAGATTTATTATTCTGATCTTTGTAACCTTTTTTTTTTAGCTGTTCTGCAGAAGGTCCAGCACAAAATTAATAATCTTTTTTTTTTTCCATATAAACACTCAGTCATTAGATCAGTGAACAAAGCCATAACATGATGACAAATAGATTCATATCATTAAACAGCTGACAACAGCTAAACACATTTTCTCTTGCTTTTCTTGCCACAACAAACAGCAAGATCAGCCAGAGAAACACTAAAACAGTCAAGAGTCAAACTGCCTAACTGAAGTAAGCGCTGACCTCGATCACGGTGACATCAAACCAAACTTATTTTCAACAAATCATCAACATCTAAACCTCTGGTAATTCTCAATAACAACTTTTGTAGATGAATGTCAGAAATAAAGTCAGTCTGGTTAGTAATAAGTGAAGCTGGTAATGCTGTTTGTGGAGATGTTTAATCAGATCTTCAGAGATTTAATGTCTTTTATCTTCAGTTGATTTCATCGAAGGCTGTGGCTGAAGTCGTAGTTCTTGTTGTTTCTCTGTCCTTCAGCGATTCTGCTCATTATCACCTAATTATCTCATTAACTCTAGTATGTTTCTGTGTTACATTTAACAGCCTGTAGTGTGCACACTCAGCAGTGTTCAGTTCATCTGGGCTAACCCATGTGGGGCCTACATGGAAACCGTGGACAAAAATGTCTGGGCCCCAGTTAGGCTGCCCAGGTGACACCCATCTGGGCCCCACCATGCTATGTTGGCTGGGCTGAGGAAACGCCATCTGCAGCAGCTCCTTCCGAGGCGATAGTGTGAGCAATCTGCCCACCTGTCATGACCACGGAAGCTGTCAAGGTCGCTGCTCTGCCATGGCCTCCTGATCAGTTGTCTTAAAATCTACTCCTCCTTGGTGGTCCCCTGCTCCATCTGCTCTGCATTGGTGGTCTCTAATACTATTTGCTCTGCTTTGGTCCTCTGTTCCATCAGCTCCGCCCTGGTGTCCCTCTGCTCTCTCTCTCTCTCTCTCTTTTAACTGGTTTTCTTTAGACTTTTCAGTCTAGATTTTATTCAGAAGGCAGGAATTCTTGCCTTGTTTGTATAGCTGGAAGTTAGCACTGACTTTTATTGAACTATTTTAGTTGCAGTTTGATTAGGTTTAGATAATGGACCACTTATTGACACATCTGGTTTATGCATTGTTACAGGTAATATCACAAATTATTCAACACCAGCAGAGCTGTAATATTACTAAGTAATTATGAAAATCAACCGATTCAATGGAGAGGTGGCAGTGATAAACATGTATGTGTTTCTATTTCACTATATATATCATTTAAGCACTTTGACTTCAAATCAAATCAAACTGTATTTTTAAAGCACAGTAAAAACAAGTTGACCACTGTGCTGTACAACCAAAATAAAAATAAACATCACATGGAAGTGAATAAAACTGACCACAATGGAAAGAGGGAAGATTGAAACATGAGGACCCAGCCAGCAGAGCCATGTGGGGCCCAAATGGGTTTGACCTGGGCTATCTAACTGGGACCCAGCCAGTTTTGCACCCAGTTTCCATGTAGGCCCCACATGGATTTGCCCAGATGAAATGAACACTGCTTAGTGTGCACACTACAGGCTGTTTAATGTAACACTTAATCAGTGTTGGAGGTAATGAGATAATTAAGTGATTGAATAATGATTTTGTATTAGTGAAGAACACCTGCTGTTAACAAGCAGAATCACTGAAGGAAAGAGAAACACAAGAACTACTTCCAGCCACAGCCTTGGATGAAATCAACTGAAGATAAAATACATTACATCTCTCAAGATCTGATTAAACAACTCCACAAACAACATTAGCTTCACTTATTACTAACCAGACTGACTTTATTTCTGTCAGACATCTACAGAAGTTCGTATTAAGAATTATTAAGAAGAGGCTTAGATGTTGATTACTTATTTGAAAGTAATAGTTTGATTTGATGTTACCATTGTGGCGATCAGTGTGTGCTTTAGTCAGGCTCTTGACTTTTTAACATTAGTTTTTCTCTTGACAGCTGTGTCTGTTTGTTATGGCGAGAACAGCAAGAGAAAATATAATCAGATGCCGTAAGCTGATTGATGATAAGAATATAATCATCATGTATTGGCTTAACTCATTGATATTATGTGGGAGGTTTATACGGGTAGTATGATATTAATTCTGTATAGAATAATAGAATTTAATCAGAACATCAAACGATTTATAACACACCATTTACATATTTTGGGCTCCTGTGAGTTTTACTCGCACACAGACATCAAGATTCTTATCATCAATCAGCTTACAGCATCTGATTATATTTTCTCTTGCTGTTCTCGCCATAACAAACAGACACAGCTGTCAAGAGAAAAACTGATGTTAAAAAGTCAAGAGCCTGACTAAAGCACACACTGATCGCCACAATGGTAACATCAAATCAAACTATTACTTTCAAATAAGTAATCAACATCTAAGCCTCTTCTTAATTCTTAATACGATCTTCTGTAGATGTCTGACAGAAATAAAGTCAGTCTGGTTAGTAATAAGTGAAGCTAATGTTGTTTGTGGAGTTGTTTAACCAGATCTTGAGAGATGTAATGTATTTTATCTTCAGTTGATTTCATCCAAGGCTGTGGCTGGAAGTAGTTCTTGTGTTTCTCTTTCCTTCAGTGATTCTGCTTGTTAACAGCAGGTGTTCTTCACTAATACAAAATCATTATTTAATCACTTAATTATCTCATTACCTCCAACACTGATTAAGTGTTACATTAAACAGCCTGTAGTGTGCACACTAAGCAGTGTTCATTTCATCTGGGCATGTGGGGCCTACATGGAAACTGGGTGCAAAACTGGCTGGGTCCCAGTTAGATAGCCCAGGTCAAACCCATTTGGGCCCCACATGGCTCTGCTGGCTGGGGAGCAGTTACAATGCAAAAAAAATATTTTCTTCCTCATTATTTTTGTCAAACATTACTGAGTTTAGGCTTAAAACAAAAACAAATATCTGGCAATGGGGTCAGAAAAAAACTGTTTTTCTTTTCTTTTTGTTTATTTAAATATTAAGAAAATATTTACTTTTTCTTCTTTTCTTGTGCAGTGTATATGTTTTTTTAGATTTAAATTCGTTCAGTTGAAACTACTCTGAAGGAAATTGTCTGTTTCACAGTTTTGTCCAAGAATTAGAAAAGCACGGTCTCGAGATCATCAATAATCTCTTCTCAGATGACCTCAGACATCTAACAGATGATTTTGCACTCAAAATAAGGTCAGAGAGATAGTTTGGTGCCTATCCGATCAGAGCCTTAAAAGCAAAAGAGTAAAATTCTGTAACTGTCAGCCACTTTCAAAGCGTGCTGAAAAAGCTTTTTTGTTTCATTCCGAGCACGTGAAGGCAGCAGAAAACACAGAGACAGGAAAACACCAGACCACGATGGATCCCGTGAGCAAAGTTCCTCTTGAAACACTATAAACGCAAACTGACTAAAACACAAAGGCTTTTTTTTTTTTTTTTGTTCCTTTGTCAAAGAAATGGCACAAACATAACGCTAGAGTCCTGTTACGTTATAATATGAGGTGTAAAAATATTTTCAGTTCATTTTAGGAAGCAAGGGAGTCTAGATAATTAATGAACACTATTTTAAATAGTAACAAAACTGTAACCAAACTCTAAATGTTTCGTTTGTCGATAACTGATGGTGCGGATCAGAAGTAGCCTAAATGAACTCTGTTCTTACCTTGAAGCGCATCACTTAGACAAGAGTGAGAAATAATCCCGACAATTACTGCATTTATAAAGAAAATGTTTTTAAACGAGATCGTGTGAAACATGTTTGTCATTCATATTCCAGACGCTCTAGTGATTCACTGATGAACTGAAAGTGTCCAACAATAGAGTTAGAAAACTTTATGAATCTCAGACTGAGAAACATCTTAGGTGTTGAAAGTTCGTCATAAGGCGGGCCGTAACGCTATTGGCCAACAGATAAATCCATCATAGACCATACTTTGTGGTCATAATCCTTTAAATCCAATTCCCTTTTTTCACTGTGAAAATAATATTTGAAATAGGCTATAGTATCCTCGGAACTTCATTTAAGAACCTTTTAGTGTCTATTACATTGTACTGATAACAAAATAATTTTATAAGCACTAATATGATTTACTATTACATTTTTGTTTGTATTGTGTTATTTTGTATTGAATGTTTTTTCATACTTTCAGTAAAAGTGCATGTAAACTAATAATTTTTTTTTGCCTCTTTATTTGAGGATAAATAGATATGATTGATCATAAAACATTCACCGCAGAATTATGAAAGGGTAAATGTTTGTAGATGAGTGTTTAATCTTCTGTTATATAAGAGACATTAAGCAGTTCATCAAACACAGTATTAGTTGTAGTAATATAATATTAGTTGTGAAGAGCTATTTTATATACACTGTTAAAAATAAATGTAAATTTACAGGTAATGGTCTGTATTTTTTTTACAGATTTTTCCCGTTTTGTCATTGTACACTGAAATGCCTGTTGTTTTACTGATATTTGCTGTAATTTAATTTCCACTATTAAATTTACAGGGAATTGCATGTATTTTAGTATTACATTAAATTTCTGTTTTTCAAAAGAAATGTTCTGTATTTTTACAGAATAATGTGTAATTTTACATAAAATGTTAATTAATATTTTACAATTTTTTTCTGTATTTTGAATATTCTGTAAAATCACAGAAATATAACGTAAATTTACATATCCGCTGTAAAATAATGTGGAAAACCATGTAACTGTGAAATAACATAAAATTTCCCTTTTTTTTATTGGATTTAATCACTACTCTGACTGTTCCGCTTGTCAAAGTAGTTCTGCTGCGTTCAATGTTTCGTTTCCTAACGAATTTCTTTTCATAATATCATCTTGTAATATAATATAATCATACATTCTTTGTTGAAATACGCGGACATTTCAACAATGTAGAGTTTAAATATCGAAATGAAGGAATTCCCGCCCGGCGCAAGGATACAGTCTCTTCAGCACAACGTGGAGCAGCGGAGCTGACTGGAGTCACTCGACCGTTAGGATTGCTGCTGTTCGTGGACGTGAAGCGAAAATAAGCAGGTAAAACACACATTTTCTAAACTTCTCTCTATCATTATATGTTCACTAAAAAAAAAAATGAATTACATTCAAATTTTCCATCCACTTGGATTACATAGTTTTTACATAAACAAACTAATAAACTTAACGTGATTCATATTTGTAAGCCATATGCAAATGAAATAGGCAAGATTTATCTAATAGACCTCTTTGGAGCAGACGTCACAATTACGTCACTTGCAGCTGCGCGCGCATAGTGGTTGCAGAAAAATATCGGTAGCAATTGGAGGAAAATGTGCAAAATCCACAGAATAAGAGAAAAACGTTTTGTTGTGCCTCTGGATGTTGGAATCGGAGTGCAAAAAAATATAGTCTTCATTTTTAAAGAAATCCATCGTTGAAAACGTCCTTTGAAGATAAATGAGACGTTTTACAGACTGGACTGATGACACCTGCAAGGATTAGTCTACTATTAAAGCAGGAATTTGATGTAAACAGTAAGTCTACATAATATTCACATATGCAGTTCAGAGGACATACATACATAGCAGTTACAGCATGAAATAATATTTAAACCTATAACATTTTACATAGATAACTTTTAAACATAGTCTATAAAATTTTTATTTCACAATTCTGACTTTTTTTCTTGCATTTGCGTGTTTATGACTCCCAGTTCGGCCATTATAACTCGCAATTGTGAGTTTATTTCACAATTCTGAGGGGAAAAAAGTCAGAATTGCGGGATAAATTGGAATTCATAAAAGACAGGATAACGAGTAGGATATATCTCACAATTCTGTTTTTCTTTGTAAGAAATGTGAGATATAGATTTGCGAGAAATAAAAGTCAGAATTGTGAGACATAAACTCGAAATTAACTTTTTTTTATTCTTTTATTTCGTGGCTTCCATAGACTGCTACTGCTCAACTGTCATTTTCTGCAACCAGGTAGGCACCGCCCATAAAAAACGTCATCGCTGTTTGCAAACACCAAATTGGTCTATAGCAGGGATGGACAACTCCGGTCCTGGAGGGCCAGTGTCCAGCAGAGTTTAGCTCCAACCCTAATCAAACACACCTGAACCAGCTAATCAAGGTCTTTAGGATTAGTACACAGCAAAAACTGCAGTGTTAAATTAACTCTCCTGGGAGTACATGTGAGACCATACTCAAGAGTGTTAAAGTGTTAAAATAAGAGTGTTAAAAGAACACTGAAAAGTGTTAAAGTTAATTAGATAATTAAGTGATTAATTGAGTGATGATTGAGCATTATTGAAGACACCTGATGATAACAAGCAGAATCACCAAAGGAGAAAATCACAATTTTTAAGCCACCATCGTGGAGATGAGGGTTTGCTTTAGTTGGGCTCTTGTCCCTTGACTTTTTAAAATAATGTTTTGTTTGGGTTGTTTTAACTGAGTTATGACATCCAGACAAACAAATGGAAAAAATGATCAGGTGGTGTTGGTTATGTTTTCACATAATCATTATTTGATTTGAATCACTGAACTCATTTAGAGCCCAATCTCTGAGTTAGATTTACATTATTGATTACAGCAGAACTGTGATTCTACAGCAGAAGATCAGCTTTATCAATATAACATGAAAGATTTCACAAACAGTTGTTCTGAGCAAAAAAAAAGAAAAATCACACAAGAAAATCAAAAAAGAAAAGGCACACACAGACATCAAGAATCAGCCTGAGAATCTCAATGACGGTGACAAGCAACATATTCTGATCAACAGATCAACTCTGAACATTAGAAAACAAGCTACTAAAAAGTCACATAAACGGAACAAAATAAAATATGAGAAAAAAGGAAATTACTAAGACAATTCAGCTCATAATTTATTCATGCAGCAATGCATGATGGGAGCCATGGATGAATTTTGATTGGTGGCACCCAGAATGCACTGCAACATGGTTTATTATTCTCACCACTGTTGAGATTCACAGGCTGATTCTTGATGTCTGTGTGTGCCTAAGAGAAAGATTTTTTTTTTTGCTCAGAACAACTGTTTGTGAAATCCTTCAGATTATATTAAGCTGATCTTGTGCTGTAGAATCACAGTTCTGCTGTAATCAATAATGTAAATCTAACTCAGAGATTGTGCTCTAAATGAGTTCAATGATTCAGATCAAGCAATGATTATGTGAAAACATAACTAACATCACCTAATCATTTTTTCTCTTTGTTTGTCTGGATGTTATAACTCAGTTAAAACAGCCCAAACAAAATTTTATTTTAAAAAGTCAAGGGACAAGAGCCCAACTAAAACAAACCCTCATCTCCACGATGGTGGCTTAAAAATTGTGATTTTCTCCTTTGGTGATTCTGCTTGTTATCATCAGGTGTCTTCAATAATGGTCAATCATCACTCAATTAATCACTTAATTATCTAATTAACTTTAACACTTTTCAGTGTTTTTTTAACACTCTTATTTTAACACTTTAACACTCTTGAGTATGGTCTCACATGTACTCCCAGGAGAGTTAATTTAACACTGCAGTTTTTGCTGTGTACTAATCCTAAAGACCTTGATTAGCTGGTTCAGGTGTGTTTGATTAGGGTTGGAGCTAAACTCTGCTGGACACTGGCCCTCCAGGACCGGAGTTGTCCATCCCTGGTCTATAGCAGGAGTGTTAAAAAAACACTGAAGCGGTGTTAAAGTTAATGAGTTAATTAAGTGATTAATTGAGTGATGATTGAGCATTATTGAAGACACCTGATGATAACAAGCAGAATCACCAAAGGAGAAAATCACAATTTTTAAGCCACCATCGTGGAGATGAGGGTTTGCTTTAGTTGGGCTCTTGTCCCTTGACTTTTTAAAATAAAAGTTTATTTGGGCTGTTTTAACTGAGTTATAACATCCAGACGAACAAAGAGAAAAAAAATGATTATGTGATGTTGGTTATGTTTTCACATAATCATTGCTTGATCTGAATCATTGAACTCATTTAGAGCACAATCTCTGAGTTAGATTTACATTATTGATTACAGCAGCACTGTGATTCTACAGCAGAAGATCAGCTTTATCAATATAATCTGAAGGATTTCACAAACAGTTGTTCTGAGCAAAAAAAAAAAAATCTTTCTCTTAGACACACACAGACATCAAGAATCAGTTGAAACCATTACTAGTTTTAAAACTGTTTTTGGCTTTTTATAAAATAAACTAATAACAAATATTATTTTGCAGTTAAGTCTGGTTATTTGTATATAGCAGCATTTAACCTTATTTATAGGGAATTTTATTGTTTTTATTGTGTTAAGTAAATGTCCTTCATTAAACATTAAAAAGCTAAAGAAAATACAGAAGATTTTATGTAAAATCTTCTATATTTTCTTTAACTTTTTAATGTAAAATTATGGTTATAAACTATTTAATTTTTAATAAAATACAGTTTATAACCATAATTTTACATAAAATCTTCTGTATTTTCTTTAGCTTTTTAATGTAAAATTATGGTTATAAACTGTATTTTATTAAAAATTAAATAAGAAAATCCCGTAAAAAAACAGTAATTTTCTGGCATCAGGAGCACCAGAAAAATACCATAAAATAACAGAAAATAGCCATTATTTTAAGACATTTAATAAGACATTTATTTTCCGTTAATTTAAGGTATTTTTCTGGTGCCCCTGCTGCCAGAAAATTACTGTCTTTTTATGGGATTTCTTTTATTTATTTTATTTTTTTTAATAAAATAGTTTATAACCATAATTTTACATAAAATCTATTGCATTTTCTTTAGCTTTTTAATGTAAAATTATGGTTTTAAACTGTATTTTATTAAAAATTAAATAAAAAAATCTGTAATTTTCTGGCAGCAGGGGTCATTTTCTCAACAGAGGACGATTAAACAACTCCACAAACAGCATCCCCAGCTTTACTTATTAGTAACCAGATTGACTTTATTTATGTTAGACATCAACAAAGGTTGTTATTGAGAATTAGCAGAGGTTTTAACTGTTTCATTTGAAGTCACCATAATGGTGAATAGCTGTTCCATTAGTTGGGCTCTTCACTCTTATTATACATTTGTCTTTTCTGACTGCTGTGACAGTGTGTTTGTTAAACATGTTTGCAGTAGTAAAGAAAGCTAAAGCAAAATAATATCAGGTGATGATGTCTGTTTGTTGTGTGGGCATCATGGAATGATGTCGTTTGAATCTAACAATTGTGTTGTGATATTGATATATTTACGTTATAAACCCTGCCTTACTTCAGCATGAGTTCTTTTAAATAAAAAAATCCCGTAAAAAACGGTAATTTTCTGGCAGCAGGGGCGCCAGAAAAATAACGGAAAATAAATGTCTTATTAAATGTCATAAAATAACGGTTATTTTACGGTATTTTTCTGGCGCCCTGCTGCAGAAAATTACCGTCTTTTTTTATGGGATTTTTTTTACAGTGAATGTCAGGATAATAATTCCCTCTATCTTGATATCAACCAGGATACTTCAGCTTGATATCTGACTCAACCAATGGCAAGACTTCTTTTTAACTTCTTTAAATTAATCGAATTAATGCTAGAATTTCTGCTATAAATTACAGACATGGCATGAGAGGACTAATTCTCATTTTCCTCAGTTATTTTGCTTTATTTCCAGATTAAATCAAATGCTTGTTCTGACATATCAGACACATACGCACATGCACACTCTCCAAAAAGGTGCTTTCAATTTCTTGACAAACTAAAATATATAAATGAAATTTGTATATATTTTAAATTAAATATATACATTGTACTTCATATCAGCTTGCTTATTTTGCTCAAGATAATGATTTATTAAGTCCATGTCATAAAAACAGGAAACTATGCTTCTAATCACAGCTCGAGAGCTGCCGTTCCAACCACACAAGCTTGCCATGCAGTTTGCAAATGTTCGTTTGAACGATGGTTTCGGGAAACACCAAATCGTTGAACAATGTTAGTAACGACGAAACTTGTGATGTTAGTTGGCTAACGATGCTTTTGGGAAACACACCCCTGTTTGGTGATTTTAGTGGTGCAGAAATCACACACTTCTCCTTTAAGAACAACGAAGGCTACAACAGTTGCGTGTGAATTTCGGTATCATTTGATTTGGAAAGATCAGCTTAATGAATTCAGAGGCCTGTTGCACAAAGCTAGCAGAACAAACTCAGAGTATGTTTAGAGTTCCAGAGTTTGTGATTAAAGGAGTAGTTCACTTTCAAATTAAAATTTCCTGATAATTTACTCACCCCCATGTCATCCAAGATGTTCATGTCTTTCTCTCTTCAGTCGAAAAGAAATGAAGGTTTTTGATGAAAACATTCCAGGATTATTCTCCTTATAGTGGACTTCACTGGCCTCCAAACGGTTGAAGGTCAAAATTACAGTTTCAGTGCAGCTTCAAAGAGCTCTACACGATCCCAGACGAGGAATAAGGGTCTTATCTAGAGAAACCATCACTCATTTTCGAATTTTTTTTTAAATTATATATGTTTTAACCATAAATGCTCATCTTGAACTAGCTCTCTTCTTCTTCTTCTTCTTCTCTATTTGAATTCCGGCAGTGTAGACACTGCTAAGTGTATTACTGCCCTCCACAGGTCAAAGTTTGAACTAAATTGTCATATACAATATGATATTGCAAGTATATAACAATTAGTTCAAACTTTGACCTGTGGAGGGCAGTAATACACTTAGCAGTGTCTACACTGCCGGAATTCAAATAGAGAAGAAGAAGAGAGCTAGTCCTTATTCCTCATCTGGGATCGCGTAGAACGCTTTGAAGCTGCACTGAAACTGTCATTTTCACCTGGGACGTACAACAGGCCAAAGTTGTAAACTGTAAAAAAAAATATTTTATGGTGAAGTAAATACTATAATAAAAAATACTCTGTAAATACTTACAGAAACAAATGTAATTTTTACTTGAAAAAGTTAGTTAAGGCAAGAATTAAAATAACGAAGTGAATTCTATAGTATTACTCAATTTAAGTTTGTAACTAAGTTAAGTAAAATTATATAGTATTACTCTATAGTATTACTCAAATTAAAGCGTAAATATCAACATTATAAAATTAAGTAAAACTATTGAACTTTTCTGATAATGGTGTTCCCATCATGCACTGGGCATTGAATAATTAATGAGGTTGAGTTTTTCGCTGTTTTTCAGCTGTATTTACACTGTTTTATCATTGCTTTTGTGGTTAGGTTTAGTAACTGGCCATTTTGTGACATTTGGAGTTCAATTTTTTCTCAAAATGGCACATTCACACAAAAACGATCCATCGAATGTTATCGTCATTGTGCAGGTGCTGCGTTACTTCTAATATGTAGAAATGGTGTCTACACAATATCTATTGTATTATTTACATTATTTATGTTTCTAAGTAAAGCATACACTTTAAAAGCATGGTTTATTTCAGCGTTATATTGTTTGAGTAAAATGTACTGCAAAAGAAACCTCAACAAAGTAGATATTACTCAACCTTGTACTGGCCAAGTTAAAATGTATTATTTTCTTTAATTAATTTTACTTAACTTAGTTAAGTAGAGTAACTTAATTCCATATTTGAAATTTACTTAAAAATACACGTGCAAAAGAATAAGTGAATTTTACTTATTGTTTTTTTTACAGTACAGGAGTCAGTGTCGTCAGAAGCTTTTTAAGATAAAATTTAAACATAATGAACAGAAGCTGCTTTATTTAAGCATTCTTATTAAAGTAGAAGTTATACAGATTAGAAACAGTTAAAGGAACAAAATGAAAAACTACTTTTTTTTCAGAATAGAGCCAGAATGAATACTGTTAAAAAATGAATCAGAATGACGAATGAGTAATTTCTCATCAGTGCCCATAAACATGTTCACATCTCAGTCCATCCCTGCTGATCCACTGGAGTCTGCACCTGCTGCAGTTTGGACTGGTTTTTGATTTGATTTCTCCAACTCTCTTTGCATAAAGAAAGACAATGAATATGATGTGGAGATACCTGTGTGTAGATGATGATATGTGGTCCTCATCATAATAATATTCTCCTCTACAGTCTAAACAGATCATCTTCTGTCTGATCATCTGTTGAGCCATAACTGCACCTCCATGTCATCACACCTAAAAAAACGTTACAGCAGATTATACAGTATCCATCTTATTTCACAATGTGGATATAAACTATTTTCTGCGAATGTGAGACTTCAATTCATTAGCACCTATAGTTAAATAACTGGACGAATAACAAAGTGCGGTAAATTGTAAAACTATTTGTGCTACAAACCAGTGAGTTTATGATTATTAGAGTGAAATAAAAATAATATAGAAAGCAATTAAAAGTTTGCAATTTCAAGCAGCATAATGGACCGTTCTTGTTCGACTTCAGTAACTGGAAGTGTATGACACCAGAAGCCTCGCACATTTACGTTACAAATGACCTTTCTTACGTTAACAATTAGGTGGATAAAAATTTCATTTTGAATACATACAGATATTATGTTTTTGTAAATATGTTTTTGTCAAGCTGCACTGTCACATTTATCATACATTCATTATAGCTAGTCTTGCTTTTAGTCTGTGCCCATCAAATAAAAAACAAAATATTAAAATCACCAATATCAAAATCTCTACTAGTTCACATAGTTCTCCTGTCACACAGTATATATTGTGAAACTGTCCATTTATAGTTCAAATATTTTAAAATGAAGACATTTAAAGCAACAGTGTTGCATTATAACTCACTATTTGGCCTTCTCCTTCTGGAGATGAAGTAAATCACAATCACAATCACAGCGAGAAGGAGAACTACTGCTACTGCTCCAACATCCCTTCGACGATCTGATTCACAGTTAGAACATTTTCCATCTGCAGAATTACAAAAATAATAAATAAAAACTCATTAAATGTTTTTTTTAATCAACATTATGAAGTGTTAAAAATGAGTTGAGACACTAATTGTAATTGTAGTGGATTTCCTATAAGCCAGGGCAATGTGGTAAGATGTTATTTAGTCATAGTTTGGAATAAACAAATAAACAATGTCCACATAGTGATGTCTGTTTTATTGTTTTAGTTTTTGTTTTAATGAAGAAAAAAAAAAAAACGTACAGTTTTAAAAGCATGTGGATCTATGGTAAGAAGCATCTACAACCCAAGGGAAGTTAAGTATATGGCATGAACACGTGACCTGCACCTACACCACAGTGAACGTCGCCATCTAGTGGTTAAATAATCACTACATTTGGCTCCTACAGTAATTGTTTTTATTGTCATGTTCTCTTGCTACAACATTGTGAGTCGCAATTTAAATTTTACCCCATTCTACTGACACTGGTTCAGTCAGACTGCTGTGAATGAGCAGACAATCATAAGATCCTTTATCATTTCTGTCGATCTTCACACTGATTCTCATCTGAAAGGTTTCATCATCATTTGGTCTGATTCCAGAAGATGTTTGATCCTCAAGTTTAGTTCTGTTCAATCTAATGTTCATCTGAACATCTCTGGGGTAGAAACCAGTGGCCAGACACATCAGAACCAGATTACTGTCATCATCAGGAGATTTCCTCACAAAGACATGAACATCTGGAGAACCTGGAGCAGAAAATAATAATGCAATTAACAAATATTAATAAGAAAAAAAATAGGGTTGTGAACATGATCCACAGAAGAAAGTTGGTCAAAGACATAATGAGTAGGCATTTTTCCTTGTTTTGCCTGTATAATTATATCTATTAACTTAGCCAGCTGACATGCAATTTGACAATCAATGTGACAGCCAAACTCCTGCAATCCAGATCTACCTACTGCTTCTAGAAAACTAACTGTACTCTACAGTATCAGACGCACACTGGATCTGCACTAATGAACATCCCACTGAGCAAATTACGTCCAGAAGACGTCTTTTTCAGGTCTTGTCTCAGGTTGAAAAGACGTCCACTGAGGGGCCAGAATGAAAGTTTTTATGACGTCTTTTTTGGACGTCTTCTGAACATCCGATATAGACGAACACGCAGAATCACCAAAGGAGAAAAATCACAATTTTTAAGCCACCATCGTGGAGATGAGTGTTTGCTTTAGTTGGGCTCTTGACCCTTGCCTTACTAATATTAAAATTTGTTTGGGCTGTTAACTCAGTCATGCCAGACAAGTAAAGAGAAATGATCAGGTGTTGGTTATGTTTTCACATAATCATTGTTTGACCTGAATCACTGAACTCGTCTAGAGCCCAATCTGTGAGTTAGATTTACATTATTGATTACAGCAGAACTGTGATTCTACAGCACAAGATCAACTTTATCAATGTGATTCACATGATTTCAGAAAAGGTGTGTTGAACAAAAAAAAAAGCTTCTAATTTAGGCACACACAGACATCAAGAATCATCCTGTGAATCTCAACAGTGGTGACCATCAAAAAGCATGTTGCAGTGCATTCTGGGAGCAACCAATCAAAAATTCATCCATGGCTCCCATCATGCATTGCTGCATGAATAAATTATGAGCTGAATTGTTTTAGTAATTTCCTTTATTCTCATATTTTATTTTGTTCTGTTTATGCGACTTTTTAGTAGCTTGTTTTCTAATGTTCAGAGTTGATCTGTCTGTTGAAAGCTGTAGAATCACAGTGCTGCTATAATAAATAATGTAAATCTAACTCAGAGATTGGGCTCTAAATGAGTTCAGTGATTCAGGTCAAATAATGGTTATGTGAGACCATAACCAACACCTGATCATTTCTCTTTACTTGTCTGGCTGTTATGACTCAGTTAACTGCCCAAACAAACTCTAATATTAACAAGGCAAGGGTCAAGAGCCCAACTAAAGCAAACACTCATCTCCACGATGGTGGCTTAAAAATTGTGATTTTTCTCCTTTGGTGATTCTGCGTGTTCGTCTATATCGGATGTTCAGAAGACGTCAAAAAAAGACGTCATAAAAACTTTCATTCTGGCCCCTCAGTGGACGTCTTTTCAACCTGAGACAAGACCTCAAAAAGACGTCTTCTGGACCTAATTTGCTCAGTGGGATGAATCATCAGATTTCCTGATGCAAACACACAATTACACTAAGAAGTGTAGAGGAAACCCCTGCATGAAGCAAACCATGAACATTTACCAATTCTAAGTTCAGATTTACATGTGTTTTTGCTGTGAAGACTGTCACTTTTAGATACAAAGCAAAAATTAAATGAAAGAATCAAATAAGAATATTTCACTAACATTTCTGAACCCCCATTAACAGTTTTACATTTTTAAATAAGTATTTATCACTGAATGGCAATAAATTGCTGCTTTATTGAGACTTGAGAATTAGAAACAGCCTCCTGCAATTTTGTCAAACACACACACACACAGACATGAGCTAATTAAAGTGATTTGATTAAAACATACTCATATTAGTGTTGTTATATGTGGAGATCGTGTGCACACATTTCTCAAGGTAATTCTTGATGAACTTGTTGCGGTCTGTTTGAAGATCCCATTCCTCTTTGGTTTCTTTGGCTTTGGGGCTTTTATCAATCCACTTCATAGTGTCAGAATTAAAGGATATAAAATCCTCTCCATCAAATCCATATTCATCAAAGACAGTCAGATTCTTGACTGTTCCATCAGGAAGTTTCTCCAGTTTGCAGCCAATTATTCTCTGAAGAACATGATCTACAATCACAGAACAACACTCATGACAAACTTACAGTAAAAAGATATATTCAGTTTCATAACATGTCTGCTGGTTGATAAGAGTAAAACATTAAACTCACCAGAACACTGAGAGTTTGTGCAGTTTGACAGAGTCTTCAGCAGATCTTTGTACCAGACTCTAGATTCACCTGGTTCTGGAAGAAGTACGATCCCATCATATTCAGTCAAATTCACTCTTATCAAGTTATTATAGTAGTGAATGAACTGTTTGTCATCATACACTCCCACAGCACTGAACGGAGGGGATAGGCCTGCTTTAGTCAGGACTGTAAACCTGTAGTAGACATGGTGTCTCTCTGAAGAACATAAAACACAAACAACAATAAAAACACTTTTTATTGGGACAAAAAGTCTTGTCATGTAGGGTGACAGAAATGAATATATTTATTTAATTAAATTGCAGCCTTTTGCAATTTAATAAGTGCAGTGACGTACCGCACATCTATGAGGGCCCCCACAAAACACAAGATGTCTTGCATTAATTTGTTGTGCACACCTTTTAATTATTTCATGCATTTTAATTAATGTAATTGTTAAATAACCATTTAACAAGTGATATAATAATGTATCATTACTGCTAGCTAAAACATGTAAAATGGTGATGTATAATTTCAGTATTTCCTGTTTAAATAAAAAAATGTATTAATGTATTTAATTAAAAATATATATATTAAATATATATATTATTTCACATCCTGCCCAATATTGTCCAACAAACAATGTTCAAAACAAACACAGTGAATGTATCCATGTCTATGATATTGACCTATGTGCAAAAAGGGGATCAAATCACATTAGTCCTACATTGTAACAATATACAACAAAATAATGTTTGTGTTTTTTTTAAAGCAGAAGTTTTTTTTTTTTTTTTTAGAAAAATAGTACACTTTTGTTGCGCAAAAAGCTGAAATTAATATATCCCATTTTTACATTTTTGCTCAGTATATGTTATGTCATGTAGCTAAAAACCTTTTCATGTCATTGCAGGTCAACCTGCTTAAAGGTTAAGGAGACGGTCCATTTCGGTCCATTTTATTTCACTTTACAAATTCGCTTCCACAAATTTAATGGTTCAAATTGTGCAGAAAATTCAAAATGAACCTCTGGGATCTGAAACGCAATTATATTACCGAGAAAAGTTTCTATGATCAGATGAGCATGCACTAATATTTAAAGTGGCGCTTTAACATGAAACAGAAAACTCAAAAATATATATGTGTATGCTCCGCCCAGTATCACCGAAAATCTCACAAAATATTTCAGAAGATAGGTACATATTGTCAGAGGTGGAAAGTCCAGGGGTCAGAAAGTAAAAGTCCTGCCATATTTTTTTTCCACCCGCTGAAACAGTGTTAAAGTTAATGAGATAAATAAGTGATTAATTGAGTGATGATTGAGCATTATTGAAGACACCTGATGATAACAAGCAGAATCACCAAAGGAGAAAATCACAATTTTTAAGTTACCATCATCGAGGTCAGGGTTTGCTTTAGTTGGGCTCTTGACCCTTGACTTTTTAATATTAAATTTTGTTTGGGCCGTTTTAACTGAGTTATAACAGCCAGACAAGCAGAAAGAAAAGATGATCAGGTTTTGTTGGTTATGTTTTCACATGCTTATTACTTGGTCTGAACAACACAAACTCATTTGGAGCTTTATCTCTGAGTTAGATTCACATTATTGATTACAGCAGCACTGTGATTCATTGTACAGCACAAGATCCATTTTTTTTTTTTTTCAAAATAATTCAAAGGTTTCATCAAAAGTTGTTCTTAGAAAAAATAAAAAGAGGCTCTCATGTAGACACACAGATATCAAGAATAAGCCTGTGAATCTCAACAGTGGTGACCATCAAAAAGCATGTTGCAGTGCATTCTGGGAGCCACCAATCAAAATTCATCCATGGCTCCCATCATGCATTGCTGCATGAATAAATTATGAGCTGAATTGTCTTAGTAATTTCCTTTATTCTCATATTTTATTTTGTTCTGTTTATGCAACTTTTTAGTAGCTTGTTTTCTGATGTTCAGAGTTGATCTGTTGATCAGAACATGTTGCTTGTCACCGTCATTGAGATTCACAGGCTGATTCTTGATGTTTGTGTGTGCCTAAGAGAAAGATTTTTTTTTTTGAAGAGAACAACTTTTAAGAAATCCCTCATATTATATTGATAAAGCTGATCTTCTGCTGTAGAATCACAGTTCTGCTGTAATCAATAATGTGAATCTAACTCAGAGATTGGGCTCCAAATGAGTTCAGATATTCAGACCAAATAATGATCATGTGAAAACATAACCAACACCACCTGATCATCTTTTCTCTTTGCTTGTCTGGCTGTTATAACTCAGTTACAGCAGTCCAAACAAATTCTAATAGTAAAAAGTCAAGGGTCAAGAGCCCAACTAAAGCAAACCCTCATCTCCACGATGGTATCTTAAAAATTATGATTTTCTCCTTTGGTGATTCTGCTTGTTATCATCAGGTGTCTTCAATAATGGTCAATCATCACTCAATTAATCACTTATTTATCTCATTAACTTTAACACCGCTTCAGCGGGTGGAAAAAAAAATATGGCAGGACTTTTACTTTCTGACCCCTGGACTTTCCACCTCTGCATATTGTGCAGCAAACCATGTAATTTTAGCATTGTAACTTTTACGTTTGATTGATGTAGTGAAAAATAGTAGGCTATAATATAAAGTGGCTTTAACCTCTAAGAGCTAGTGGAGCGTTGTTGTTGTTGCCCGGGCATCTCCATATTCTGCTGCGCAAAAGAATATCACAGTTGACTGCATTTTAGTTTGACGATGGACTCGCTGAAATGTAATGTTAGCGATGGTAGAATGAACTAATATGTTTTGTGTGCACAGAATTTGGATAAAGGATAAATTGATTTCTGTCCCCTGCGTAGCTTTAGTACTATATATTTATGGAGATGAGCAATAAAATCCTCCCTGTACAGCTATGATCAGCTGAGCTTACGATGTTGTTACCGAAAGGCCGAAGCTGATCGGTTGGTTCTTGTCACATGACCTGCGGTGCGCTTGCAGCATTCTTAAAGTTGAGAAAAGTTGAGATGTTTTCACTTCGATTCGCCTGGAAAACGCACCGCATGCGCGTCGCGACCATGCCGCGCGGCTGCATTTGGAATAACTGACTTGTGCGTGGAAAAGACGCGATATGTGAACGGCCCCAAACCTCTGCGCTCACGTCTTGCGCCTTTTGCAGCGTCTCGCGCATGACATGGCGTTCTAAAAACGCGGAGTTCAAGTTAAAATCAGTTCAACCTTTTAAAAAAACGCGTCCCGAGACCTTGCGTTTTTTCCCCAGTTCCACTGCCCTTGTCTCGCGTTTGTTCAGTGTGAAGGAGCCCTAACACGAGTTACTTAATCAGATTCGTTTTTTAAGGTAAAGTTGTAAAGTAGGCTAATACATTTTTTTTAATAACTCTGTTTTCCCATGTATCGACGGACCCCTCTGTTCCCATGTAAGAAATCGTGAGAAAGGTTGCACTTAATTTCTGTTCCCCTACGTATATATAGGAACAGCTACAGCAAAGGCTAAAAGCTAAAATGTGGATGACGAAACTATTTTTAAAATAACCTTGAAGCAAACTCAAAAGTTTTCATTTATAAATTTGTAGATAACGGAATGCTGCGGATCAGAAAAACAAAAGAACTCAGTTCTCTTACCTTGGTGCGCCTCGCTTAGCCATGAGTGAAAAATAAGCCAAACCATTAATATGTAGTCCATAACGAAAGTGATTTTAACAAGAGCGTTTTTTATTTTTTCTTCACTTTTATTTTTTTTTTCTATTTAGGCCTATATTTTAGACACACTCCCTCGAAGTACAGTCAAGTTTGTACAGTCTATTTCTGGTTGTGTCACGCTGCTTCTACTGTAAGAGAACTCATAGATATGTATATTCCTGGACGTCAGGCTACAACCATTGGCTCAATGTACAACAATCTCCGCCCCCTCTCTCTGCGGCCGGTGCTGCTGTGTTTTGCATCATCTTACAGCTGTTTTTTTTTTCACATTCGTGTTCTGTTTCTTGTTGTTTTTTTTAAATGAAAGCTGTTATCCAAGTGGTGACATGTCTCACGCATTACCTTTCGCTTTGTGTGTCTTCTTTTTCAACGCTATTTGATCTTATCATCTCTCACAGTCACTAGACACCTCTGTGGTTAAGGTTGTTAAGCAGCACAGCAGCACACATTCCGCTGAACGCACGGCAGATGAAAGCTTCTCGTGTGCTCTATTTAGAGGCTGTACATTGTCCAAATTTAAACACAATAATATACTTTAAACTTTTTTATTGAACTTAAACTTATAGGTCTGTAGTCACTCACTGGGATATAACCATATAACCCATATTCAATTTTCTCAACATTTGTGGATTATTTCATACATAGTCATCTATCTGAGATCAAATCTTTATTTACATAAAAGCAATTTAAAGAACAGCAACTTCTGATATTTACTAACTATGAAACAGTTATCGCAGTGCATTTTCTATATTTTGACATACTGATTTAATTTTGTCCATCAGGTGTTTATATGACAACTGAATAAAAAATGAGATATTGATTTTTTTTTTTTTCTGTAGAATAATTGGTAACACTTTACAACATGGTTTCATTAAGATTAGTTAACTACATTAGTTAACATGAACTAATAATTAACTAGTCCAGGTGATGTGTGAAAAATGTTCACTTTTTCATAAAAGCACCAAATACTTGTACAGTTTGGAGCCCTAAACATTTGTTCATGTTGGCTGTTGGTACAAATATAGCTATCTGTGCGACTTAAGACTGGTTTTGTGGTTAGGGTCACATGTAGAGTTTCAAAAGCTTAATCCTTTTGTTCATTAACCCTGAAAATACAGTGACTGTAAAGAGTAGAATATGCAATATGACCTTATAGCTTAAAAAGAATGTCAGACACAAAAAATATACACTGCTCAAAAAAAAAGTACACTTAAATTACACATTGTCTCTCAATAAATGAAATATTAAATTTAAAAATCTTTATTCTGTAATTTGTTAATAACAAAATTGTGACAACAGTCAATGGAAATGAAAATCATCAACACACTGAGGGCTGGGTTCAAAAATCACACCAAAAATCAATGTAAAAAAAGTTGCAGACTGATCCAACTTGGATGAAGTTCATCACAGCAACACATGATGTTTTATTAACAAAATTCGGGAGGAGCAGGTGCAGATTATTAGACTAATTATCACAGGTGGAAAGCATTCAGCTAATCAACCAATGGAGGTATATATACGGCACACTTACCTCCGTTCGTTTGACAGTTTATCAGCATCCCTCCACCACCCCATCTCCTCACTTCTAAATTCCATCTCTCATAACCACATCCGGGGGGAGTACTCTGGGTTCGGGCCAAAATTCCGAGCTCGGAGCCCTCCCCCTGGACAGCACGCCAAATACGCATTACTCTCTCTATCTAATCATATGTATATGTGAACTCGTGAAATAATGTCGGTCAGTAGTGTGTATGTCACGTCCTCCAGACGGCACTCCTTCCCACTTTGTGTTCTCCCATTATGAACTACATTCCCACAATCCTGTGCCTGGACTCATTATGGTGTAATTTCTCCCACATGCTGATCATTTATTGTTTTTTTTGTATTACAGCCACAATTGTGAGAATTGTGAGGTAGTTCATAATGGAAATCACCTCCTCTGGAATGCTTGGAGCCTTTGACAGGGCATTGAAGGCCTCTGTTGTCATGTCATCTGCAGTTCAGATCCTCTTCTGTCTTCTTGCCCCTGGTTGCAAGTGTAGATGTTGTGTCACAGCCAGTGGAGGCATCGAACACAGGAAGGGTCTTGGATTTGTCAGGACCTGGAGACTTGGCAGTCTCATAGGCAGGTATGTATCTGAAGTTCTTGCCAGTCCCAGATGCCACCCACATCTCCTCAATGTCCAGCTCTGACACATGTAATGGCTCGGATTATAACATCTGTGTCCACAGTGCACAGGGAGATCTTTTTAAATCCTTTTCTTGCAGAATCTGCCACATGGAGTAGCATTCTTGTATCTGCCTTTTCATGTATGAAGGAGGGAATCTGATTTGATTCCTGTGCAGGCCAGTGTGCCATAACAGAAACTGAGGACTTTCTTGGGTAACACTTTATTTTACACTATCATTGTTACATGCCTAGTTATTCAGCTTTCAGATTTCAACACATGCAAAAAAAAAAGACAATACTGGACAATGAACTGAACTAAGGCAGGAACTTAAATACACAGAGGTTAATGACGAGCAGCTGTGAGATGATTAGTGTTCACGGTGACTGATGAGTGGCGGGAACAGAGAAACGCATGACAATCAAAACAAACCGAACATGACCGTGACCGTGAAACTAACAATGTATGAATTTAAGATAGAAACAATGAGCTCACTGAAGTAATGAAAACATGTTAACAATAACTAGGATAAATAGCAAAATTTGGAATGGTGCATGTTGATCCAGATTTTGCATCATCTGAAGTCCTTGCAGGGCTTGTGGTCATCTCTTCACAGGTGTTGGTCATCTGAAGTCTTCATAGGAGGCTGGATCCAAGCCATAAGGCTTTATAGGAAGTGTTTTAGCAGGGTTTTTACCAACCATTTGCAAGCAACTCCATTCCCCCTGTTTCCTCCTGCATATACTGTAACTCAAATTTAACACTCAAATCTGAAATAAACCATGTTGAGTAAAAAAAAAAAAAAATTTGATTGATATGCATGTTTTTGTTCATATATTCATATATTCATTCATATGCTTATGGAACATTGTGTAATGCTTGCTTTACATAGAACTGATTTGAAGTCAGATGTTTGGGAATGTACAAGATGTATGGACAAGTGTTTTAAACTTTCTTACCATGTGTGGAAAATTACAGTTGGGTAGCGTTGTGTTACATACAGAAGGGGACGGAGACACAGGTAAAGTGCAAGCAGATGTTTATTGAACAACTAGAGAATGCAGGTGAGTGAATGCAGGTATATTTCGTGACAGATGATGATCGCGGAGCTGATGCTTATTCAAATTCCTCCGTATGACTGCTGACCTTTCTTTGTACAAGAAATAAAACTTTTAAAAGCCAATTGGACAAGTTTGTCTCTTTTGCAGTAAGAGTCATTTTTATTTGCCACAACCATCACAACAGAAGCAAAACAACAGTGCAAGACCCAGGAAGTGGTCTGTGTCAGGAGCTTCCTGTTTTGACGGGTTTTTTTTTGTTTTATATAACTGGCATACATACATACATACAGTGGGTGCATAATTATTATGCAAGTTGATATTTTGATCATATTTTTTTCCAAGCACATTTGACCAATTCCAAACCACATCAATCTTAATAATTACTATTCTACTAAAATACAAATGTTGTATTTAATCATTTATAAGTGAAATATAATTGTTAAGGAAGGCTGGAAGGGAAAAATCTAGGTGTGCAGGCCTCTCTGAAGGCAAGTCCCTAATGATTTGGATACACTCAGCTCACTTGACTGGCCTCAACAGGCCTCTCTGAAGGCGAGTCCCTGACAGTATGGGTATTTGTCAGCCAACAAAGACTTGCTGTCAGGTACTAATAGCCTAAAATAATATATATTATTACTAATATTTGTACTAAGGCCCACTTTTTTTGCTACAACTTAGCCTACTAATTAAAGAACGCATTCACAATGGCATCTCTGACAGCAAATCCAGCCTACTGGAAATCTTGTTGCAGATGATTTGCTTCATGAACCTCTTCTGCTTCTTGTCCCTCTTCTTCGAGTTCATCCTCCTCTTCGAAGGCAGAATACATCTTTGACATGTTGAAAAGAACCACACAGGCCACAATAATTTTGCAAGCTCTTGACGGCTCAATGCGCAGCTCGCTATGGAGACAGTGAAATCTGCGCTTAAGCTGTCTGATCGTCCTTTTAACTATAGACCTTGTGTGTGTCAAAGCGTTGTTGTATCTTTCCTACAGGTGTAAAACAATGACCATCATTAGTATCAGCAAGTCACACTGTAATAAAATATAATAAAAATAAAACATAAAAATAAAATACAATGCAACACATTGTTCAAATATTACTTTAATGTTAATTAAGCAATAATAAACTTTTTTATGTTATACAGGATTCAAATCATTTTTTCCAAGTCAGTTTAATGTCATTTAAGTTGAATGACTTAGGCTATACATTGATCTAAGTTGACTGTTAAGATTATTACATGCCTGTGCAGCGTTACGGGGATTCATGAAGGGCGTCATGAGCCATGGTCGGCAGGGGTAACCACTGTCCCAGAGCAGGAGGCCACTGTGGATTCCAGCCTCAAAGTCTCTCCCGATCTTGCTCTCTGCCAAAATCCTGGAGTCATGTGTACTCCCTGGCCATGATGCAACGACATTTCTAATTATGGACGTTTGGTCACTGTGGCGAGGGGGGCGTGGTTTAGTGGGGTCTGCAACAGGAGGGAGCGTCTGGGGATGTGCGGTGATTGAACGGGTTGAATGTAAATCACGAACACCTGTTTCTTGTTCCAGTAATTGCCGTGGAGACAGGATAAAACGCCAGGAGAAACAGGAGCGAGCGAGAGAGAGAGGGACTGCTGACAGTCACGCTGAGTGAGCCGTGCTCATTTGTTGGAGTGAAGCCCGTCCTTGGATGTGGAATTATTGAGTGTGCGTTGCACCGTCTTTTTGTTTATGTGTTTGATATTTCCTCTGGTGAGAATAAAGACTGTCAGCAGCCAAAGCCGATCCCTGTCCTCTTCCTTCCCACTACACAAGAACCTTTACCACACTGGTGCCGAAACCCGGGAAGGAAGACGGAAGCCGCCGCCATGCAGGCAAACCCCGCCGCTGGAGCGCCGTTTGCGGACATCATCGCGTCCCTTGCGGTCCTTCATCAAGAGCAACATCGGGCCCTGCTGGATCTCCGAAACGATCAGGAGCGCCGCTTCGAGGCGATCATCCAGGGCCAGCCGGAGGACCGCGAGAGATTCCGGAGCTGGATAGACCGGGAGGTTCCCGTGGAGACCAGCGCGGCAGCTGCTGGCCCCTTCCAGCTGCCACTGCAGAAGATGGGCCCGCAAGATGACCCGGAGGCCTTCCTGGACCTATTTGAAAAGACTATTTGAAAAGACTGCTGAGGTGTCAGGTTGGCCCCGGGACCAGTGGCCCATGCAGCTCGTCCCGCTACTCTCGGGCGAGTCGCAGGTGGCAGCGCAGCAGCTGCCCATCCAGAACCTCCTGGTCTTCAACGATCTCAAGAAGGCCATTCTGCAGCGGGTCGGCCGCTCCCCCGAGCAGTACCGTCAGCGGTTCCGGTCTCTGGAGCTGGGGGAGGCGGGCCGGCCCTTCATCTTGGCCCAACAGCTCCGGGACTCGTGCCGCAAATGGCTGATGGCCGACGGAGGTGACGTGGAGCAGATGATCAATCGGGTGGTGCTGGAACAGTTCACCACTTGGCTTCTGAAGAAGACCGCCGAGTGGGTCCAGTGCCACTGGCCCACGTCGCTGGATTCGGCCATCCAGTTGGCGGAGGACCACTTGGTGGCGTGCCCAGGGGTCAGCGAACCCCTGCCATCTGTCTCTCTCTCTCCCTCTCTTCCTCCCCTCTCTCTCTCTAGACCTGTCCCTTTACCTAGGTCCCGTCCGCCCGGCCCGCCTCGTGTTCCGCCCCGGGGGCGGGGTGGAACGGATCATCGGCAGTTCGTGGCGCCGAGAGCCCCGCCCAGGGGGCGGGACTGGCCACCGCCGGGCTGGACCCCACGCCTGCTTCTCCCCTCTCTCCACGCCAATCATTCGGCCCGTTCTCCGCCACTGGAGCGGCGGGCAGGTCTGGGCCGGCCTGTTGGCGTTGCGGGGACCCGGATCACTTCATAGACCGGTGTCCAGTGATGGAGGTGGGGACATTGATCCGGGTCCCGGACGACCTGCAGGTCGCCCCCGGTCAAGCTGGTCAGTACCAGATACCAGTGAGTATCAAGGGGGGTACATATCAGGCTTTGGTGGACTCAGGTTGTAACCAAACCTCCGTGCACCAAAGCCTGATTTCATCCGGGGCATTGGATACAGGCCGCATGGTTAGGGTACGGTGTGTGCATGGGGATATCGCGAGTTATCCGTTGGTGTCAGTCAGGATTCTATTTAGGGGACAAAAGCATAGTGTGGAGGTAGCAGTTAATCCACACCTCCGGCACCCGATAATTTTGGGGACAAATTGGCCGGCATCCCAGCCAGCAGAGCCATGTGGGGCCCAAATGGGTTTGACCTGGGCTATCTAACTGGGACCCAGCCAGTTTTGCACCCAGTTTCCATGTAGGCCCCACATGGATTTGCCCAGATGAAATGAACACTGCTTAGTGTGCACACTACAGGCTGTTTAATGTAACACTTAATCAGTGTTGGAGGTAATGAGATAATTAAGTGATTGAATAATGATTTTGTATTAGTGAAGAACACCTGCTGTTAACAAGCAGAATCACTGAAGGAAAGAGAAACACAAGAACTACTTCCAGCCACAGCCTTGGATGAAATCAACTGAAGATAAAATACATTACATCTCTCAAGATCTGATTAAACAACTCCACAAACAACATTAGCTTCACTTATTACTAACCAGACTGACTTTATTTCTGTCAGACATCTACAGAAGTTCGTATTAAGAATTATTAAGAAGAGGCTTAGATGTTGATTACTTATTTGAAAGTAATAGTTTGATTTGATGTTACCATTGTGGCGATCAGTGTGTGCTTTAGTCAGGCTCTTGACTTTTTAACATTAGTTTTTCTCTTGACAGCTGTGTCTGTTTGTTATGGCGAGAACAGCGAGAGAAAATATAATCAGATGCCGTAAGCTGATTGATGGTAAGAATATAATCATCATGTATTGGCTTAACTCATTGATATTATGTGGGAGGTTTATACGGGTAGTATGATATTAATTCTGTTTTATTGTTATGATTCTACAGCAAGAGAATAATATAATTTAATCAGAACATCAAACGATTTATAACACACCATTTACATATTTTGGGCTCCTGTGAGTTTTACTCACACACAGACATCAAGAATCAGCGTAGGATTCTCAACAATGGTGACATGCTTCATGGTGCAATGCATTCTGGGTGCCTCATACAAAACTCATCCATGGCTCCCAGAATGCATTGCAGCATGAAGCATGTCACCATTGTTGAGATTCATACGCTGATTCTTGATGTCTGTGTAAGTGAATCTTGCAGGAGGTTTGAAGTGTTTAGTGAACAATGTGTTTTTTCAAATTTTCTGATTAAAACATTTTTAGTGTTATAATTCAAGAAGAGATCCAGCACAAAGTTAAACACATTTTGCTCATAAAAAGCTCAGTCATTAGATCAGTGAATTAAGCCACTAAATGATGACTATATTTTTATCATTTAGCAGACCACATTCTCTCTTGTTTTTCTTGCCATAACAAACAGCCAGAGAAAAAATTAAAAGTTATAGTCAAGAGTCAAACTGCCTAACTGAAGTAAGCGCTGACCTCGATCACGGTGACATCAAACCAAACGTATTTTCAACAAATCATCAACATCTAAACCTCTGGCAATTCTCAATAAGAGCATGTGACAGAGATAAAGTCAGTCTGGTTAGTGATAAGTGAAGCTGGTAAAGCTGTTTGTGGAGATGTTTAATCAGATCTTCAGAGATTGAATGTCTTTTATCTTCAGTTGATTTCATCGAAGGCTGTGGCTGAAGTCGTAGTTCTTGTTGTTTCTCTGTCCTTCAGTGATTCTGCTCGTTATCACCTAATTATCTCATTAACTCCAGCATGTTTCTGTGTTTCATTTAACAGCCTGTAGTGTGCACACTGAGCAGTGTTCAGTTCATCTGGGCAAATCCATGTGGGGCCTACATGGAAACTGGGTGCAAAACTGGCTGGGTCCCAGTTAGATAGCCCAGGTGAAACCCATTTGGGTCCCACATGGCTCTGCTGGCTGGGATTTAATAAATGATTGGGACATTTATGTTCGGGTGCCTCTTGGAGTAAATGCTCGCGGGGAAAGGAAGTGCGAGTGCAGGCAGGGGAGACTGACCGGGGACCAGTGGTGACTGCCTCAGGGGAACAGAGCGGAATCGGGAGACTAATTCTCTCGGACCGTGATGATTTCCCCCTGGAGCAGTCTCACGATGACACGCTAAAAAATGCGTTTGAGAGGGTCAGCACGATCGACGGTCAGCCTCTCCAGCCTGGACGACCAGTGACTTATCCCTATTTCGCGATTATTAAGGATAGGTTGTATCGAGTGACCCAAGACACTCAGTCAAAGGAAGATACAACCCAGTTATTAGTACCAAAGAGCCGCAGGGAAATGCTTTTCCATGCGGCTCACTCTAACCCAGTGGCTGGACACTTAGGACAAACAGCGACACTAAATCGCCTCATGGCCCGGTTCTTTTGGCCGGGCATTCACGAGAACATGCGCAGGTGGTGCGCGTCTTGTCGTGAATGTCAGCTGGTAAATCCTCCGGCCACTCCAAAAGCGCCTTTGCGCCCCCTTCCGTTAATGCAGGTCCCCTTCGAACGAATTGGCATGGATCTCATCGGGGCATTAGAGCGATCAGCGAGAGGGTATCGTTTTGCATTAGTCATTGTGGATTATGCAACACGATACCCAGAAGCAGTGGCTCTCCGCAACATTTCCGCTAAGAGTGTTGCGGACGCCCTCTTCAGTTTAATCTCCCGAGTGGGGATTCCGAAAGAAATCCTCACTGATCAAGGCACGGCGTTTATGTCACGTACGCTACGCGAACTGTACGAATTGTTGGGCATTAAATCGCTTCGAACCAGTGTCTTTCACCCACAAACAGACGGTTTGGTCGAACGCTTTAATCGCACGCTTAAATCCATGATTCGTAAGTTCGTTCAAGAAGACGCCAAAAATTGGGATAAATGGTTGGAACCCCTGTTGTTCGCTGTGCGAGAGGTCCCGCAAGCCTCCACGGGGTTTTCCCCCTTTGAGCTTCTCTTTGGGCGCCACCCCCGCGGGGTGTTGGATGTCCTAAGAGAGTCTTGGGAGGACGGACCATCTCAATCGAAAAATGAAATTCAGTATGTGCTGGACTTGAGAACAAAACTCCACACTTTGGGGCGGCTATCTATGGAGAATTTGTTACAAGCCCAGGACAGACAGTGCCGGTTGTATGACAGGGGAACTAATCTGCGTAAATTCACACCGGGAGAGAAAGTGCTCGTATTACTCCCCACGTCAAGCTCAAAATTACTGGCGAAGTGGCAAGGACCATTTGAGGTCACACGGCGAGTTGGTGATCTCGATTATGAAGTAATACGGTCCGATAGGAGAGGAGCACGTCAAATTTATCACCTCAACCTCCTTAAAAAGTGGAGTAAGGCGGAGTCAGTGATGCTGGCGACGGTGATTAGCGGGGAGGATGATCTCGGGCCAGAGGCGAATGTAAAAAAACAATCCCTTGCTCTGGCCCCGGGGGGAGATCACCTTTCGCCCTCACAGCTCACTGATGTTTCCAAATTACAGGCTGAGTTTGCCGACGTGTTCTCTCCCCTACCGGGCCGTACTGACCTCATTCAGCACCACATCGAGACAGAGCCGGGCGTGGTGATTCGCAGCCGGCCGTATAGGTTACCTGAACACAAAAAAAAAGTGGTTCAGGCAGAATTAGAGGCAATGCTTGAAATGGGGGTAATAGAGGAATCCAGCAGTAACTGGGCGAGCCCGATAGTTTTGGTTCCCAAAACAGACGGCTCAGTGCGGTTCTGTGTGGATTATCGCAAGGTGAATGCAGTGTCGAAATTTGACGCGTATCCAATGCCGCGTGTGGACGAATTGCTTGACCGGCTTGGTACAGCTCGCTTTTATTCGACTCTGGACTTAACGAAAGGGTATTGGCAGATCCCCTTGTCTCCATTATCCAAAGAAAAGACCACGTATTGGCAGATCCCCTTGTCTCCATTATCCAAAGAAAAGACCGCTTTCACGACGCCGTTTGGATTACAGGTGCGTCCCCAAATTGATAAGACAGCAGCGGTTGCAACCTGTCCGCGTCCCAAGACCAAAAAGGAGGTCAGACAGTTCCTCGGGCTGGCGGGATATTACAGGAGGTTTGTTCCTAATTATTCGGACCTCACCAGCCCGTTGACTGATCTGACTAAAAAGGATGCACCAGATACGGTCCAGTGGACGGAGCTGTGGAGCTGTGCTCCCCGGCCTGAGTCGGGCGGTGGGGGTATGTGGCGAGGGGGGCGTGGTTTAGTGGGGTCTGCAACAGGAGGGAGCGTCTGGGGATGTGCGGTGATTGAACGGGTTGAATGTAAATCACGAACACCTGTTTCTTGTTCCAGTAATTGGCGTGGAGACAGGATAAAACGCCAGGAGAAGCAGGAGCGAGCGAGAGAGAGAGGGACTGCTGACAGTCACGCTGAGTGAGCCGTGCTCATTTGTTGGAGTGAAGCCCGTCCTTGGATGTGGAATTATTGAGTGTGCGTTGCACCGTCTTTTTGTTTATGTGTTTGATATTTCCTCTGGTGAGAATAAAGACTGTCAGCAGCCAAAGCCGATCCCTGTCCTCTTCCTTCCCACTACACAAGAACCTTTACCACAGTCACACACTAACTGGACATTAATTGAATGATAGTTTTTTCTGTTCACATATTGATCTTCGTGTGTGCGGGGCGCCTGAATTCTGACATGTGTGCCGTCTATTACACCACTTATTCGAGGAAACCCCGCTTTCCGAAAAAAAGAGGTCTGAATGGCACCCTGTTCTTGACGAGATGGAAACGTCACGGTTTGACTTAAATGACGGCAAAGGCCCCCTGCAACCCGGTGTATAACCCTACTGATTTATGAATGTGGAAAACATCTCCCACTACAGACTGGAAACTCCCAGCTGCAAAAAAGCGAAGTGCTATAAGCAGCTGTAACATGGATGGTAGCGAGTGGTCGCCTTCCAGCTTGTTAGCGATCTCATAGATTGCGCGACGATCAAATCTATATTCTCGCAACAGTTTTCATCGTTAAGATGGTCCAGCGGGTTCTCCCTATCACGAAATATTCACCTCGGCACATCAATATCTTCAGCAAGATCCATAAACTCAGCCATGTCATCTAATTTATGTTCATGAAACTCTTAAGGTAAAGTTTGCCCAACCTTAGAGTATACTTAAGAAAATGACAGTTAAGGAGCTTTATACAACACTTAACGGTTTTTAAGGGATTACTTAAGTGAAAAATAGACACATAAGGGAAATTCTAAGGGTTTATGACGTTTCACTTAAAGAAACCCTTAAGTGACGGTTAAGGGTTATTTTTTGCAACACCCTTAAGTTTAAGGGAAACTTAAGGGCGAACTTAAGGGAAAATTACACATAAGGTGCTTTATGCAACCGGGCACTGACCCTCTCGCTCTCCCGGAACCAGTAATCCACTGCCGGGACATCTGATGGTTCCCCATCCCAGGGAAACAGTGGGGGCTGATAGCTGAGCACGCACTGGAAAGGGGTGAGACCAGTGGTGGGTTGATGGAGGGAGTTCTGGGCGTACTCGGCCCAGCCCAGGAACTGGTTCCAGGAGTTCTGGTGGCCATGACAGAAGGTACGCAGGAAACGGCCAATCTCCTGTATCTTCCGCTCCGTCTGCCTGTTCGTCTGAGGATGGTATCCAGACGAGAGGCTGATGGTCACATCTAGGAGTTTGAAGAATGCTTTCCAGACGTGAGAAGTGAACTGTGGACCTCGGTCAGACACAATATCCTCAGGTAATCTGAAATATCTGAACACATGGTTGAAGAGGAGTTCAGCTGTGGCCAGAGCTGTAGGAAGTCCTGGGAGTGAAATCAATCGATATGACTTGGAAACGCTGTCAACTACAACCATTATGCAGGTATGTCCATCTGAAGCCGGGAGATCTGTGACGAAATCCACTCCTAGATGTGACCACGGGCGAGTTGGAATGGAGGGAAGTTGACGGGGGCTTTTGGACATGGGACATTCCCTGCACCCCTTAACGTACCTCCTGACATCCGCTGCCATGTTGGGCCACCAGAAGCACTGTTTTAGCAGCGAGAGGGTTTCATTGACCCCTGGGTGGCCAGTGCCCAGCGACGCGTGAGAGGAGTGGATTAGTGGAATGCGTCGTGTCTGTGGAATGTATAGCAAACCTGGGGGGCAACCCGGCGGAGTGTTGGCGGAGGCATTGGACTCAGGTAGCGTTTCCTCGGACCAGGTTATGGGGCTGATAATGAGGCTTTCTGGAAGAATGGACTCAGGATCTTCAGGACCTTCCTCAGGACTGTGGATACGTGATAGAGCATCGGCTTTGACATTCTTGGAACCAGGACGATAGGAAATGGTGAAGCTGAAGCGCGTAAAGAACAACGCCCATCTTGCTTGACGTGGATTCAATCTCTTAGCCTCACGCAGGTACTCCAGATTCTTATGATCGGTTAACACCAGAAAGGGATGTCGGGCTCCTTCGAGCCAATGCCTCCACTCCTCCAGGGCGATCTTGATGGCGAGTAGCTCCCGGTTGCCGATGTCATAATTCACCTCCGCCGGGTTGAGTTTGCGGGAGAAGAAGGCACATGGATGGAGTCTACTTGGTTTCCCCTGCTGCTGGGACAGGACCGCTCCCACTCCTGTGGTGGACGCATCGACCTCGACCACGAAGGGGAGTTCTGGATCAGGATGAACAAGGAGGGGAGCGGTCGTAAAGGCGGTCTTGAGGTCCTCAAAGGCTTTCTTCACTGCTGGATGCCAGGACAGAGACTTGGGCTTATCACGGAGTAGGTTGGTGAGTGGAGAAGTGATAGTACTGTAACTTTTGATGGAATAGAAGAATTTCGATAGAAGTTGGCGAATCTTTGCAGTTCTTTTACAGTAGTGGGAAGGGGCCAATCCTTTATTGCTGATACCTTCCTCTCGTCCATGCGGACGCCACTGTGGTTGATGTTATACCCTAGAACTGCACTGAGGGCTGATGGAAACTGCATTTTTCCGCTTTCAGGAACAGGTTGAAGTCCCTCAGGCGTTGGAGGACCTTCGCAATGTGATGGCGATGTTCGGCCAGGCTCCGGGAGTAGATGAGGATATCATTGATGTAAACGATCACAAACTTGTGCAGGAACTCCCGGAGCACCTCATGCATGAAATCCTGAAATACGGAGGGGGCGTTGACGAGTCCATACAGCATGACGCAGTATTCGTAGTGTCCAGTAGGGGTCAAAAAGACTGTCTTCCATTCGTCCCCCTCACGTATTCAGATGAGGTTGTATGCGCTGCGGAGGTCCAGCTTGGTTATTTTGTTAAGTGCTCTGTAATCAATGCAAGGCCGCAAGCCTCTGTCCTTCTTGGCAACGAAGAAAAATCTGGATGCAGCAGGGGAAGTAGACGGGTGGATGTAGCCTTGTGATAGCACCTCAGTGATGTATTCCTCCATGGCCTTTTCCTCCGGGATTGACAAGGAATAGATTTTTCCTCTGGGCACTGGCTCACCTGGTATAAGATCGATGGCACAGTCCCATGTGACAGAACTGCACTTATACAACATTTATTAATCATTGTTAATGTTAATTTCAACATTTACTAATACATTATTAAAATCTTGTTAACATTAGGTAATGCACTGTGAACTAACATGAACAAACAATAAACAACTCCCGACATCCTTTGACAACAGCATGAACTTCAGGTGGTGCAGTGGTGGCATTCAAACAGTTCCCAGTTCCCTGTCCTGATCAGCAAGATGTTCTTTGCATCCCGGCCACAAGTGCACCTTCAGAGAGAACATTCAGCCTTTGAGTCACATTTTGGAGGAGAGACGTCACATTCGGTAGCCTACTGAAACTGTCATCAGTCAGTGACATTTCCCGATTTTTCTCTCCTCTCAATCACCTCATTTTTTCTCCTGCCTTAACAGAGTTAAGAACCTCCAAGTCAGGTCCATCAAAGGTTACCTGAGCGGCATCCAGTTTTTCCACAAACTGATTTACGCTGCTGCCTCCTGCAAGATAAATAATTCACAAACCTCCCTCCTGATCAAAGGAATTCAATGATCCCAACCCTCCGGCCCCTGACACCAGACAACCCATAACACTAGACATTCTCACAAAATGTTTTCTTCGCAAAGGCTACCAGCCCATTAATACCGCCCGTACACTTGTTGCTATGTTTATTTTAGTCTTTTTTGGTTTTCTTGGATTTTCGGATCTCGCTATCACCAAATTCGAGCCAAAAGTCCACCCCACCATCTCAGGCATACTCAATAGCTAAACAATCTACTAATGAATTAAAAAGGGCCATTTTATTTATATTTTTTATTATTATTTATAATATAATTATTTATAATTTTTTTGTTTTATAATTTTTACATCAACAAAGCCCACCAATCCCTCATATACAAAGCTCTGAATCTATCCTTGACCCTCCAGGTCTTTCTTCATTTCAACCTCAGATGGGGCTTACCCATCCTATGCCATGAGTACTGAACTCCCGATAGACGCTACGAGAGCCCTTCAGTTCAGTTGACTATTCTATGACTATTGACTATAACTCCTGTCAAACAGTTCGAGAGCCTCCTGGTCGAGTAACCTTGCCTTTCTCCATCTGACTGTCGGCGAGGCTTACCCATCTGATGCTGTGAGTATTGAACTCCTGTCGAACGCTGCAAGAGCTCTCCTGGACAGATTCTTCAAATTTCATTTCCAGTAGGGCCCACTCAGCCAATGCCATGAAATGTTCAAGTCAGAGGCAGAGCAGACCCTCCAGGTCGGGCAGCTCAAATCACGCTGCACCTTGGCATAGGCTGACATGGTCCACCCGTCCCATCAAAGGCTACGTAGGCCCTCCCGGTTAGGTGATTCGGGCCTTGATCTCTCCGTTCATTGGCCGGAAGGGCCTGTCTGCCCAGTGCCATGAACTGCTCCTGTTGGAGGCAGTGTGGGATCTCCTGATCGGGCATCACAAATCATGCTGCTCCTTGTTTAATTGCCAGTAGAGCCCCCCCATCTGATGCTGTGAGCTGCTCAGAGGTTGTGTGGGCCCTCTCGGTCAAACGACTCTGGTTTGTATTATTATGTTCTGTTGCTACAACATTGTGAGTGACAATTTATGATGATATTTACCCCATTCTACTGATACTGGTTCAGTCAGACTGCTGTGATTCTTTCAGTCTGACAGTTTGAGCGGATCCAAAAAGATTTTGTCACAAGCTCATTTTAATACTTTTATTTAATACCTTTATCTATAAAGTTTCATGCTGATGACTTTCATCATCAGGAGCATTCTTCGCAAAGACATGAACATCTGGTTTAACTAGAGAACAAAATAATAATGCAATTAACAAACAAACATTTTCAAAGAATTTGGTTCTGTCTCTGTGGTTTCTGTAATTAAAAAAAAAATGTTTTATTCTCTTTTTTCCCCCTTTTTTTAAAATCACATTTTATGTTTCACAGAAGATCTAAATTGAATCTAAATTGGTACATTGCGTAGAATTGTGTTTTTAACATACAGGTAGTTATAAATACTATAACCTAGAAAACTTTCTGAATTATTACAATTTAAAACATTTTTTTAATTTTGATAAATTTCTCAGCAAACAAGACTTAATATCTTTATTTTGCTTCTTAAATTTGTACTGGATGACAAGACAAAAATACAAAGTATGAAAAACACACAAACACAGGAGATACAAACCCGATTCCAAAAAAGTTGGGACACTGTACAAATTGTGAATAAAAAAAGGAATGCAATAATTTACAAATCTCATAAACTTATATTTTATTCACAATAGAATATAGATAACATATCAAATGTTGAAAGTGAGACATTTTGAAATGTCATGCCAAATATTGGCTCATTTTGGATTTCATGAGAGCTACACATTCCAAAAAAGTTGGGACAGGTAGCAATAAGAGGCCGGAAAAGTTAAATGTACATATAAGGAACAAAATTGCAAAGAGTTTGAAGTTATCACCATCTACAGTGCATAATATCATCCAAAGATTCAGAGAATCTGGAACAATCTCTGTGCGTAAGGGTCAAGGCCGGAAAACCATACTGGATGCCCGTGATCTTCGGGCCCTTAGACGGCACTGCATCACATACATGAATGCTACTGTAATGGAAATCACAACATGGGCTCAGGAATACTTCCAGAAAACATTGTCAGTGAACACAATCCACTGTGCCATCCGTGCCAGCTAAAACTCTATAGGTCAAAAAAGAAGCCATATCTAAACATGATCCAGAAGCGCAGGCGTTTTCTCTGGGCCAGTGCTCATTTAAAACTGTGGCAAAGTGGAAAACTGTTCTGTGGTCAGACGAATCAAAATTTGAAGTTCTTTTTTGGAAAACTGGGACGTCATGTCATCCGGACTAAAGAGGACAAGGACAACCCATGTTGTTATCAGCGCTCAGTTCAGAAGCCTGCATGTCTGATGGTATGGGGTTGCATGAGTGCGTGTGGCATGGGCAGCTTACACCTCTGGAAAGGCACCATCAATGCTGAAAGGTATATCCAAGTTCTAGAACAACATATGCTCCCATCCAGACATCGTCTCTTTCAGGGAAGTCCTTGCATTTTCCAACATGGCAATGCCAGACCACATACTGCATCAGTTACAACATCATGGCTGCGTAGAAGAAGGATCCGGGTACTGAAATGGCCAGCCTGCAGTCCAGATCTTTCACCCATAGAAAACATTTGGCGCATCATAAAGAGGAAAATGCGACAAAGAAGACCTAAGACAGTTGAGCAACTAGAAGCCTGTATTAGACAAGAATGGGACAACATTCCTATTCCTAAACTTGAGCAACTTGTCTCCTCAGTCCCCAGATGTTTGCAGACTGTTATAAAAAGAAGAGGGGATGCCAACTTTTTTGAGATGTGTTGATGCCATGAAATTTAAAATCAACTTATTTTTCCCAAAAAATTTAACATTTTCTCAGTTTAAACATTTGATATGTCATCTATGTTGTATTCTGAATAAAATATTGAAATTTGGAACTTCCACATCATTGCATTCTATTTTTATTCACAATTTGTACAGTGTCCCAAGTTTTTTGAAATCGGGTTTGTAATTAAAATGAACTAATCAGAACTTACTCTTTATTGTGTTGTTAAATGTGAGGATCCAGTCAGTGCAGCTCTTGAGGAAATCCTTGACGGGTTTGCTGCGTCTAATTTGATGATCCCATTCCTTTTTTTTGTTTCTTTGGCATCAACAATCCATTTCATAGTGTCAGGATTAAAGGTAATCAAATTTTCTCCATCAAATCCATATTTATCAAAGACCGCCAGACTGTTCACTGTTCCATTAGGATGTTTCTCCAGTTTACAGCCAACTGTTCTCTAAAGTACATGATCTACAATCACAGAACAACAAATATACTGCCTGGCCAAAAAAAAGTCACTGTTTGAATTTAAGAATAGCTTAAGAATCTATGATTGGATCATTATTGCAGTGATTATTATGTCTCTAAAGGATAATTTCCACCGAAATTACCCAGAACAATCTATCCCAGGAACTTTTTTCCCAGGAACTTTTTTCCCAGGAACTTTTTCCCCCCAGACCTGTTGCTGTCTGTGCTTCCATCGTGGTCTAAAGGTCTAAAGAACTGTGAAGATAGGACTGCGCGTGATTTTGTTCTCTGCATATAAGGGTAATAAAGCCTGAACCTCGTCATCGATCCATCGGTCGTAGTTTTTAAACTCCATTGTTGATTCAAATAACAAACAACTCTTACTGCACACACCATAGCAGACTTTTAAAAATGGTGGTTGAAATAAAATGATCCGTGGAGTCAACGAATCAAAATACTGTGTGAACTCAACCGATCAGCATGTTCAGTGCTCAAGTCCCACCACCAAAAGTTCCTGAACTTTGAAAAAGTACTATATCGTGAGCAGAGACTTTCTGAGGGGGAATTTTTTACCCAGAACTTCATTTAGAACCTGGTCCCGCGGATGAAACACACCGAGTTCCTGGGGAAAGTTCCTGCGGTGGAAACAGGGCTTAGCATGTTATATGTTTGGGAACAGTTCTTCTAACCCTAATTGATAGAGTGTGAAGCTTTTCATTTATTGAAGATCATGGCCATATTCCAGGATGACAAAGTGAAGATTCACCAGGCTCAAAGAATGGTTGGGAGCAGGGGCGGACTGGGACAAAAATTCAGCCCTGGCACCGTAGCCACACCAGCCCACATTACCACACCCACGGACACGCGCATTCCCAGGTGAAAAAAAGTATACTAACATAATGTACTTAAAGTGCTATTTTCACACACTAATTTTGTTCTTTAATATACTAAAAATTCTTATTTAGTACTTCTTAAGATAATGTTAAGAACATCTTAGTGTACTCAACTGTGCTATTTTTAGACACTAGTTACCACTTGTAGTACCTGAACCCATAACACTACAAATGCAGAGATAGTATGTTAAAAGCACATTTTAGTTCTAATTCATTGTGTCTCAAAATAGCACAGTTGAGTAGGCTACACTTAGATATTCTTAGTACTTCTTAAAGAAGAATTTTATTTAATACTATGGAAGTACAAAATTAAGAACAATCTATTAAGTACAAAATTAGTACTTTTTCACCTGGGTTGCTATACGTTTTTGACTATATTGCAAGTAGCCTACAGCAGTCTGTTTACCCTAAATCTCCCCTTATCTGCTGATATTTCAGTCATGTAATTCAAAAACAGGCTAGCTAACACTTGTAACCAATTATCACTAAGCAATAACATGTTAAAAAATTCGGGGGTTATGCTATGCTTACTGTTTAATACAAAACAAATAATAATACTGGAGCAAAGTAGCGTGAATTGCATGAAAATGACTTAAGCTAACGTTAGCTGTATTTTTTTTTTCTTACCTCTACAGCACTGTTCTCCGCTGCAGCAGCCGAATTTAAACCCTTTGAAAAGAGTTGGACTTAAGAGCCTTTTTTTACTTTCTCGAACTTTTTCTAATTTTTTCTAACTTTTACTGACTATTTGCTCGTGTTGCGCTCTCTCTGTCTGATGAAGTGCTTGATTTTGACTGAGTTTGATTGACAGGCGATCTAACCAATCATAAATCCGTATCCATATTTATGTCCGACAAGCATAGTCGTGGACTTGAATTTGAAAAATTGTGTGTCACGGGCTCAGGCACGTGCACAGGTAGGGCTCAACCTGTGCAGAGCACATGCCCTTTTTGTCCTTTCACTCCGAAGTGACCTTTTTTTGGAGGTGTTTTATTTTATTTATTTATTTTCTTCAATAAATCAATGCTATTGGTCACTGTTTACATCTGTCTGTCTGATTTGCAAATATATTTAGCCTAATAAAAGTATTAAAATGAGTTTGTGACAAAATCTTTTTGGATCCGCTCAAACTGTCAGTCAAACCTCTTAACTCCCCCCCCTGAGTGCCGCGAACTGAAGTTCCACAGCAAAGCAGCTGAACATCTTGCAACGGTAAATACATATCTTGTTGTTTGATTAAGTAGGCTACAACGTTGTCTTTATGAAAGAAACACTAGTATGTCTATAAAGTTTCATATTTTATACATTTGAGGCCTGAGACCGGCGGTGGAGAGAGAGTGAGGGGCTAGCGTTTGCAATCTAAGTTAGTCATCATAGCCAACAGCCTACAAATAGCCTTAAATAGCCTGTGCATACAGTACAGTAGTATTACATATTTTATAAATTGAGATTTTGGCCAAACGTATTTTACAACACGAAAAACTGAGCGCTCATAACCTAATGATGACGTAGCCTAATGTGACGCCGTCGTTTTAATGACAAATTGCACATTTGCACACATTCGCTGGTCAAAAACCTGGCGTAACAGCATTTGAGTTTGACACAAAGCGAATGATCCTCGTCAGCTAGGTAAAATATATTTCTAAGAAATTTCTTCTTTGATTTATGATGGCTATCTGCTGATACACTTAATTCATTAACATTTAACCATAGACTGTAAAAAAAATATGGACGTAGTGTCCGTGACGTCACCCATAGAGTTCTGAACAGCAGTTTTGACACGTAAATGAGGCCGCGGCCATCTTAGCTGCACGTGACCGCACGTCACTCACGGATAACTGAAAATGGGCAAAGAGGCGGGATGTAGTTGGAGCCCATGCGACTTGTTGCTGAAACCACGCCCACCTAGCATATCTAGATACTATCTAAAATATGAATAAAGATAACAATACCAGTAGAAAGTACTAAAGTTTTACTGTCAGTCTACGGTGACTTTTAAGATAACGTTATAACGTTAGATGCTCTAACACCAGTAGGCTAATTAATTTGTGTGGGTGTGCAAATAACACAAAAAATCAACTGGGACTTCATACCTTTAATGAAAAAGAGATCGCGAGATGAATCCAATCCGTTGCACTTGGGTAAAATGTCCATTTCAAAACATAAAAAAACTACTTTTTGTTCATGAAAGCGTTAAATCCATGAAATCTTTATATAATTTCCATCGTTTGCATTACATATCTAAGGAATGATTTGCTCTCCATCATCGTTCTTCAAGAAAGGATGCAATCTGAGCATCGTTTATAATGTAAAACTCTATACGTACATATGTACAAGATATCTGTATAACTCTCAAATGTTCTCTCAAACTAATGAGCACGTGTCCAAAGAATAATTTTTCAAAATAGTGCATGAGTTATAAAAAAATTCACCCCCCTCAGAGTTGTCATGAAAGGCAAAATTATCAGTATAGACCAAAACACAATTTGAACCAGAGTGTAAACGTTTTTTTCTGCTGTAAACTTGGCTGTTTTAACATGATGGTCAATGAGATTCTGCTCCCTTTTGCAGCCTGTCCCTAGCGGCCAGTTGATGAATCGCAGTTTAAGTTACTTCCGTATTGGCTTCACGAGAGAAAGGGGGAGGTTGCCGCTTGCATTTAACGTTAATCACATTATATATGGTCACACAGTATGGTTAATGTTTATGACGTTAATATGTATTTGCTCGCTAGATAATTTTTTTAATCTAGTATTGTATACTCCCCGCTCGTCTTCACATGTATAAACATGGTTTTACTACAGTAATGTACAAACTAAAAACTACTACAGAATCATCAGGTCACTGTGCTTCTTTATATTTTATCATGCAGAATGTAATGTGTGTGTATTAATGTGTGTTGAGAGGGACATCTCAGTGGATCACAGTGAAGTCATAAACATCTTCAAGCACATGGCTCACAGATGATTGCTGTATAATTAGTTTTAAAGAAGCCCTGAAACCCTGTATGTATATATATATATATATATATATATATATATATATATATATATATATATTGTCTACCGGTGTATGGGTCCGGGGCATGCCCCCCAGAAGAACATTTTGTACATTTTAAGGTTAAATGCATCAATCTGGTGCACTCTGGAAACTAAAAATTAAGAGCTTCAACCCATGTACAGTGTGCAAATTGAACAAAGAAACAGCATTGACTTGTACCTGGACATTAAAAAGGGTTCAAACATCTTTTTTACAATACTTTTGTACTCATTTCTTTTTAAAAGATAAATCCTTGAGCTTTTATTTTGATCATCAGCTGATCGCGTGCGCAAATGTGCGCACTTCTCTTTAAAACACGCAGCACAGACAGGCTGTATACCCAGCCAACATAGCATGGTGGGGCCCAGATGGGTGTCACCTGGGCAGCCTAACTGGGGCCCAGACATTTTTGTCCACGGTTTCCATGGAGGCCCCACATGGGTTAGCCCAGATGAACTGAACACTGCTCAGTGTGCACACTACAGGCTGTTAAATGAAACACAGAAACATGCTGGAGTTAATGAGATAATTAGGTGATAATGAGCAGAATCACTGAAGGACAGAGAAACAAGAAGAACTACAACTTCATCCACAGCCTTCGATGAAATCAACTGAAGATAAAAGACATTAAATCTCTGAAGATCTGATTAAACATCTCCACAAACAGCTTTACCAGCTTCACTTATAACTAACCAGACTGACTTTATTTCTGACATTCATCTACAGAAGCTCTTATTGAGAATTACCAGAGGTTTAGATGTTGATATGTTGAAAACAAGTTTGGTTTGATGTCACCGTGATCGAGGTCAGCGCTTACTTCAGTTAGGCAGTTTGACTCTTGCCAGTTTTAGCAATAATGGTTCTTTGGCTAATCTTGTTGTTTGTTATGGCAAAAGACAATGTGTTTAGCTATTGTCAGCTGTTTAGTGGTATGGATATAATTGTCATCATGTTATGGCTTTGTTCACTGATCTAATGACTGAGCTTTATATGAAAAAAAAAATATTATTAGTTTGGTGCTGGATCTTCTCCAGAACAACTAAAAAAAAGTTACAATAAACAGATCAGAATAATAAATCTGAAAATACAATGTACATTAAATCCTTTAAAACACCTGCAAGATTTATTCACACACAGACATCAAGAATCAGCGTATGATTCTCAACAATGGTGACATGCTTCATGCTGCAATGCATTCTGGGTGCCTCATACAAAACTCATCCATGGCTCCCAGAATGCATTGCAGCATGAAGCATGTCACCATTGTTGAGATTCATACGCTGATTCTTGATGTCTGTGTAAGTGAATCTTGCAGGAGGTTTGAAGTGTTTAGTGAACAATGTGTTTTTCAAATTTTCTGATTAAAACATTTTTAGTGTTGTAATTCTAGAAGAGATCCAGCACAAAGTTAATCACATTTTGCTCCTAAAAAGGTCAGTCATTAGATCAGTGAATTAAGCCACTAAATGATGACTATATTTTTATCATTTAGCAGCTGACCACATTGTCTCTTGTTTTTCTTGCCATAACAAACAGCCAGAGGAACACTAAAACAGTCAAGAGTCAAACTGCCTAACTGAAGTAAGCGCTGACCTCGATCACGGTGACATCAAACCAAAAGTATTTTCAACAAATCATCAACATCTAAACCTCTGGTAATTCTCAAAAAAAGAGCATGTGACAGAGATAAAGTCAGTCTGGTTAGTAATAAGTGAAGCTGGTAATGCTGTTTGTGGAGATGTTTAATCAGATCTTGAATGATTTAATGTCTTTTATCTTCAGTTGATTTCATCGAAGGCTGTGGCTGAAGTCGTAGTTCTTGTTGTTTCTCTGTCCTTCAGTGATTCTGCTCATTATCACCTAATTATCTCATTAACTCCAGCATGTTTCTGTGTTTCATTTAACAGCCTGTAGTGTGCACACTGAGCAGTGTTCAGTTCATCTGGGCTAACCCATGTGGGGCCTCCATGGAAACCGTGGACAAAAATGTCTGGGCCCCAGTTAGGCTGCCCAGGTGACACCCATCTGGGCCCCACCATGCTATGTTGGCTGGGTATATACTTAATCACTGTCTTTTACCGTTTTATAAAGGCACAAAGCCATATCACAGTTTCGATTTTAGCTTGTTGGCAACGTAGTATGTTTTAAATTTTCAGTTCATTATGAAACGGTGGCGGCAGCAGAGGGTCATTAATGGGAAACACTGAATGAATGTATAGCTGATAAATGTGCTAAAGTTGTCATATCGGTTGTTATAGAACAAAAACCCTTCCACCGGACCGAAAGAGAGTCTCGAGGCCTGCCGCTGCTCTGAGTGAGTGACAGGAGGCATGGCTCTGTACAACTGCGGTGTGCGTGAACGCGCTTGTCTACCGGTGTATGGTCGGATACTGTAGAAAAGCGGTATTGAACTAGCCCATAGGCTACCGACAGCAAAGAAATGTATTCTATAGGCTAGATTATTTTTAAGGTCTATTTTTACAGGCTGTATGCAGTATATGCAAAGCCAAAGCGCAATGAAATAAAGCAACTTATGATTTCGGGGGTTTACATAGGCTATTGTCCAGTTTCATATTTGCTCAGTGACTGTCATTACATTCGGGGCTTGACTCAAAACATTCGGGGCTGAAGCCTCGGCAAAATCGGCTGGGCCTATATATATGCAGTAAACACGATAGTTGTCTATTCAGAATCATATAAGTGTAACGGAGGCTAGCTAGTAGTTGCTGTGCAAGTAAACCTCACTCCTCTGATCTCAAGAGATGCTCTAGCGACTGATGCTAGAGGTTGCAGCCTTTAGCCTCCTTGTTAGAGCGCCCGGCTCCCATGCCAGAGACCCAGGTTCGAGGCCCGCACAGAGCGGGGCGAGTAGGACCTGGGTAGAGGGGTTACATATATGAAGTAAACATGATTCAAATCTGCACATCTGAATAATATATATATATATATATATAACTATCATTAATAGTGAATAACTATAAAGCTTTTGAGACTATTATTTTATGTTATTTATTTGGTGGGGTGCCCTTTTTCATTTTTAGTACATGCCCCTCAAAAGGTCTGTGCACGGCCCTGCACGGGCTGCTTGAACTGAGGCGCTACAGCAATCTGTCAAGACACATTAAAGAGCCACAAAACGGTATTTATTGTTTAAATTTATCTTGTCTGTCGACTCATTGTCAGTGTCCTCTTTGCTCCAATGTATTTTTTACTCTGAGAGAACATGATGTGTGGCGTGAGAGCGCCATGGCTATAGTAACTAAAAGGGGCTGTGCAGTCGGCCCATCTCGGGACTGGGCCGGCCTTTTCTTGTAATTTATTATTATTAATATTAACCATAGTGAAATTGTGCTAGCAATAAAACCCCATCCTAGCTGTCGGCCTGTAAAAACGATTTATTTATATATATTAAAAATAAAACTGACCGGCCCACATTAAAAAAAAAATGGTCCGGCATCTCTGGCATTTGCCAGAATTGCCCGATGGCCAATCCGCCTATGGTTGGGAGGGAGCATGAAGAATCATATTCACACATGAATCAGCACCTCAGTCCAGACCTTAAATCCCTTGAAAGTCTTTGGGATTTGCTGGAGTAGACTTTACAGAGTGCACACCTCTTGCAATATCAATACAATATCTTGACCAAACAATTATGCACCTCTTCATGGAAATAACATTTATTAACATCAAGAGGTGCATCAATTTTTTATTTCTATTTGAAATAAATGTTGTTCTTTTGAATTTTTTTAATAATGAGAGAATTATGGAAAAATGGTTTGCACAAAATATGAAGCAGCACAACTATTTTCAATACTAATAATAATCAGAAATGTTTCTTGGGCGGCAAATTAACGTATTAGAATGATTTCTGAAGGATCATGTGACACTGAAGACTGAAGTAATGATGCTGAAAATTCAGCTTTGATCACAGGAATACATTACAATTTATTAAATATTCACATACAAAACAGCTGTTTTAAATTGGAATAATATTTCACTCTTTTAGTGTATTTTGATGATTTGCCTTGGTGAGCCAAAGAGACTTTTTTGGAAAACTCTTACCATCCCCAGTTGTGGACTTTGACAGAAAGTACAGCAGATTTAGGAACTTTTCTCTAGAATCAGGTGGTTCTGGAGCTTCGGTCCAGTCAGTCAGATTCTTTCTTACCCAGACTCCTTTTTCATTACTGTAGTAAGTGATCTGTTTGTCATCGGACTCTGCCTTAGCACTGAACTATGGGAATGTGTCTGCTTTGTTGCTGTAAACATGTATTGGAGGTAATGTCTCTCTGAGGAACACATAAAACACAAACAACAAAGAAAACAGAAAAATACATATTTTCTTCTGTCAGATGTTAATGTAAAATGACAGGCAACCATATGGTTTCAAGAACTTCAACTCAATGGTTTATAGTAGCCTACTGTTAGGAACGGGTGCTAAACGGGTAATTAAGGATAAGCTTTACGCAGAGCTAGTTACAGCTGGAATTTTGCCGACCGATTCGGAAGATGCTTTGGAGGAGAATATTGGGATTGCAGATGAAGGCTCTTTTGCTGCTCTGCCTCCCAGTATTGATCCTACCAGTCCACGTTTTGATCCCGTACTCACACTCAAATTTAAAGAATTAGATCTTGCCTTGAAAAAGCAGGAACAAGAATGGGATTATTTTCATATTAAAAAAATCATACAAATTATACAAAAAGACATTTCTCCCAAATAAGTGTTGTATTATAACTATCACATCAGTGATGTGTGAGCTGAATTTGGTGACAGTACAGTGTATTACAGTGAAGTTATTGAATTTAATTTCCACAATAATCAAGTTATGCTATTATTTTCATATTAAAAAATCATAAAAATTACAATAGAAAAGAGGTGTTATTTGTGTAGTAACAGCGTTTAGCTCAGGAGTTATTGACTTGGGAAATTCGAATCTGTGAATATGCAGCCAACTTTACTCAAGTCTTAAACTTTAAGGTCTGTTTCCCAAAAGCATCATAACTTAAGTAGCACTTGAAAATGATCGTAGATCTACGAGTGCTCTGGGGTAATCGTAAAGCTCTAAGTGCATTGTAAGAAGACAGAGTTATGAGGTCACCTACAGGACAACCGGCAGATTAAACCTTTATTCAAGTGCAATATCGCTAAGGTTTTGACTGTATTCCTCTTAAATACTCTTTGTTGTTTAATATGTTACGTCCAAGGACGCATGTGTTTTTTTTTTTTTTATTATTATTTACAGAGGTGGAAAGTCCAGGGGTCAGAAAGTAAAAGTCCTGCCATATTTTTTTTTCCACCCGCTGAAGCGCTGTTAAAGTTAATGAGGTAAGTAAGTGATTAATTGAGTGATGATTGACCATTATTGAAGACACCTGATGATAACAAGCAGAATCACCAAAGGAGAAAATCACAATTTTTAAGCCACCATCGTGGAGATGAGGGTTTGTTTTAGTTGGGCTCTTGACCCTTGACTTTTTACTGTTAGAATTTGTTTGGACTGCTGTAACTGAGTTATAACAGCCAGACAAGCAAACAGAAAAGATGATCAGGTGATGTTTGCACATGATCATTATTTGGTCTGAACTCGTTTAGAGCCCAATCTCTGAGTTAGATTTACATTATTGATTACAGCAGCACTGTGATTCTACAGCACAAGATCAGCTTTATCAATATAATCTGAGGGATTTCTTAAAAGTTGTTCTCTTCAAAAAAAAAAAAATCTTTCTCTTAGGCACACACAAACATCAAGAATCAGCCTGTGAATCTCAACGACGGTGACAAGCAACATATTCTGATCAACAGATCAACTCTGAACATTAGAAAACAAGCTACTAAAAAGTCGCATAAACAGAACAAAATAAAATATGAGAATAAAGGAAATTACTAAGACAATTCAGCTCATAATTTATTCATGTAGCAATGCATGATGGGAGCCATGGATGAATTTTGATTGGTGGCTCCCAGAATGCACTGCAACATGCTTTTTGATGGTCACCACTGTTGAGATTCACAGGCTGATTCTTGATATCTGTGTGTCTACATGAGAGCCTCTTTTTAATTTTTCTACGAACAATTTTTGATAAAACCTTTGAATTATTTTGAAAAAAAAAAAAAATGGATCTTGTGCTGTACAATGAATCACAGTTCTGCTGTAATCAATAATGTGAATCTAACTCAGAGATTGGGCTCCAAATGAGTTCAGTGATTCAGACCAAGTAATAAGCACGTGAAAACATAACCAACAAAACCTGATCATCTTTTCTTTCTGCTTGTCTGGCTGTTATGACTGAGTTAACAGCCCAAACAAATTCTAATATTAATAAGGCAAGGGTCAAGAGCCCAACTAAAGCAAACACTCATCTCCACGATGGTGGCTTAAAAATTGTGATTTTCTCCTTTGGTGATTCTGCTTGTTATCATCAGGTGTCTTCAATAATGCTCAATCATCAATCTTATTTATCTCATTAACTTTAACACTGTTTAAGCGGGTGGAAAAAAAAATATGGCAGGACTTTTACTTTCTGACCCCTGGACTTTCCACCTCTGATTATTTATATAAAATGATGTTTGTGGTTGTGGTGTTCTCTCTTTTTTTGTGTGTGTGTGTATGCTTTCCTGACAGGTTAAGGGTTACCACCTGTGCTTCAGTGGTCATGTGAATGCTGCCTGCGTACTGATTGGTGCACTTCCTGATTACTGTGGCATAATACTGCAGAGACGGCATTAACGAAGAGAGAGACAATGTGGCGTGTGATCTTTTGCTCTCCAGTCCCAGAGGAGTGTAGCGCGCAGCGCGCTTTTGGTCGTTGTGTTGGGTTGGGTTGGGTTGGGTTATATGAGTTATGTTGCTTTGAGTGGATAATTCCTATCATATATTTGTGGGTAATGTAGGGTGGAGGATTCCGATATCTTTTCTCCTGGTTATGGTTTAGTTAAGGAGGGAGGGAAGTTAAATGTTGTTTTGTTTTTTTTCTTTTGGGGATATATAGGTAAGTTAGTATTAAATCTTTTAGGTAGAGTTTTTTTTGGGATTTTCTTTTATACGGGTCCTCCACTTGAGGTAACTATTCTGTTTTTGAATTATTTGTCATCCTTTAATTTCTTTCCACTTCATACTCCTGTTCAATAAATAAAAAAGGCAGACATGCCACTTAAATTGAAAACCTAACCTTTGGTGGTTTTGTGACTCTGGGAATGGAGAGCTAAAGATATTTTAAGTCTCTCCAATTTTTTTTTGTTTGTTCGATCCCTATTTACCCTGGACAAAAATGGGAGGACGTAACAAATATTAAAAGAAAAGGGAAGAAAATAAAAAAATAAAAATACATATGATGTCATAAATATATAGTGCTGATAAAACATGTCTGCAATAACTTTTTTGTCTGTACACCTGAAGAAATTGGCTAGATGAAGTACATAATTTGTGCTACTGTCAACCTTAATATATACCATTTATATTGTCCTATTAATATCTAAACTTGCATGTTTATATTTTAAAATTTAGTCTATGGTTAAAAAAATGTTGGAAGAACTCCTATAAGAATTCCTATAGTATTTCATTGGGCCTTAGGCCTTGGTTGGTTCAGCAAACACATGGACATCAAAAACACTGAATCAAAGTTTGATTCATTTCACACACACACAAACACCATTATTTCATGAGTTCAGGTCAAATAATGTTTATGTGAGACCATAACCAACACCTGATCATTTCTCTTTACTTGTCTGGCTGTTATGACTCAGTTAACTGCCCAAACAAACTCTAATATTAATAAGACAAGGGTCAAGAGCCCAACTAAAGCAAACACTCATCTCCACGATGGTGGCTTAAAAAATTGTGATTTTTCTCCTTTGGTGATTCTGCGTGTTCGTCTATATCGGATGTCCAGAAGACGTCAAAAAAAGACGTCATAAAAACTTTCATTCTGGCCCCTCAGTGGACGTCTTTTCAACCTGAGACAAGACCTCAAAAAGACGTCTTCTGGACGTAATTTGCTCAGTGGGCAGGCTTCGAAAATTCTTCAAAAATAACACAAAGAATGGCCTTCTCAGCCCTGCACAGCACGGAGCGGATGCTTTAATGTTGTAGCAAAGCGCAGACCGGTATCAATTTAAGTGTAAATACGCAGCAGTCATAAGTTTTATTTTAGAGACCATGCTGAGTTTTGAACAAAGGATGAAGCAGAAATCAAATTAATTAATGCTACTGCAAAATGAATTAATGAATCACTCACTGACTTACTATTAATACAGTTACTTGCTCTTTGTAAGTGTATACTGTAAATCCTCTGAGAAGCATTAAACAGTTTGTAAACATCTACATGCCACTTCGGAGTTCATAGTAGTTCATGTGCAATTGATCTGATATGAGATGCATTATGTGAATGCTTGGCTAAAGAGATGCGTCTTTAATCTAGATTTAAACTGGGTGAGTGAGTCTGAGCCCCGAACATTATCAGGAAGGCTATTCCAGAGTTTCGGAGCCAAATGTGAAAACGCTCTCCGTCCTTTAGTGGACTTAGCTATCCTATGTACAACCAAAAGTCCAGAGTTTTGTGATCTTAAAGAGCGTGAAGGTTTGTAAGAGGTGGCAGTGATAAACATTTGTGTTTCTATTCCACTATATATATCATTTAAGCACTTTGACTTCAAATCAAATCAATTTTTTTTAAAGCACAGTAAAAACAATTTGACCACTGTGCTGTACAACCATACTAAAATAAACATCATATGGAAGTGAATAAAACTGACCACAATGGAAAGAAGATTAAAACACGAGAAACAGTTACAATGCAAAAAAAAAAAAAAAAAATTCTTCCTCATTATTTTTGTCAAACATTACTGAGTTTAGGCTTAAACCAAAAACAAATATCTGCCAATAGGGTCAGAAACAAACTTTTTTCTTTTCTTTTTGTTTATTTAAATATTAAATTCGTTCAGTTGAAACTACTCTGAAAGAAATTAGAGACCTGTTAGAGACCTGTTACATTATTATATTAGGTGTAAAAAATATTTTCTGTTCATTATAGGAAGCAAGGGAGTCTAGATAATTAATGAACACTATTTTAAATAGGCTGTAACCAAACTCTAAATGTTTCGTTTGTCGATAACTGATAGTGCGGATCAGAAGTAAATGAACTTACCTTGACGCACTTAAACAAGAGTGAGAAATAATCCCGACAATTACTCTATCTATAAATCTATAAAGAACCCAGCCAACATGTCCATGTGGGCCCCACATGGGTTTTATCTGGGTTATATGGGCATCATCTGGGCATGGGTTCAGAGTGGGCACATTGATGGGCTGAATGTGGGCCCCATTTTGAATACATTTTCGGGCACAGTTAGGTTGCCCACATTGTTAATTTGAAGGTCCCATATGGGCCACATTTGGGCTTTATTTAGAATGATAAAGTTTTGGTTTTTACAGTTGGTTTTGTTTTTATACAATTATGGGTAACAGCTTAACCCTAACAACTGGTTACATTTATTCAATGTTATTATTCCCTCAAAACAGCCGAGGGAGTGATGGTGGGAGAGCGCCATTTTAAATTAGTCCACCTGAGTTGGCAGAGACAGCGAATAACTATCTATTCCGTTCAGCGTTCAGTCCCAACAAAACGTTTTTTTTTAAACAGAAACGGTGGTGCGTTGAACACCCTGTTCTGATGACGCAAGAGTTTCAACTATGGCAGCTGAAAAGGCCATTCTTTGTGTTCTTTTTGTAGAATTTTCGGAGCCTGATGAAGTCGGTATAAATACATGTTTAATACTGCAAAATACGCTCAATGTTACAGTCACTGCCCTTGCCGTCCAGATTAAAAGAGAACATCCCAATCGAGTGAAGGGATTTGTGGAAACTTTTAATTATTGAGATAAAATATTGCCTTGCATTTCAGCATGAAAAGACAAACATTTCAGGTGAAGGATAATCCATTTCTTACCTCCGAGACTGTGTTGATCTATATTATTTTTATTGTGAGTATTTAGGCATTTATCATTATTGCTGATCACAGTTGTTGTGCTATGATACTGTAATATTTACCATTATATAATCAGAGGAGTATAGAAAAGTTTATTAAAGTGTACAATACAATAGCAAAATATAATATAGCTGCAAGCAGCGATGGCGGGCCCAAGCCCGGTTGCACCGCCAACCTGGTGGCTTCAGGGCAACTGTGCACAGTGGGCAATAGGCATTTAAAAGGGGTAAACATAAAAGGACTATGTCAAAGTTATTTGAGTAGACCACATTTACTGCTGCAGCTGGTGCTCATATGATCACAAACCACAACAGCCACATCCATAAGATTTTGATGAATTTAGATGAATTTCATGTCATAGAATGTCATAGGTCGATTCCAAATGCAGAATATCATCCTAATCTGACATGTCTGTGTTTTTCTCAGACAACCTCTCTAAAAATTCCAGAGCAAATTATATACTGTTATTTGCTCAAACTCCACAGTGCTCTGAGCAATCTAATCCAGTCTAATGCAAATGTCTGTGATTGCTGATGTTGTATTATTCTAACACACCTCTTCATGTGTTTTTAGACCTCCCTGAACTATCATTTGTGCAACAGTCTTATGCTCCAAAAGCATGCTTTCATTAAATTTCAATATGTGTGGTATAAAAAATAAAATTAAAAAATAGAGCCAAATCACAGAACCTGCAAAGACGATTTTAATATCAGTCTAAGGTAATAGTAAGGTACATGTCTACATTTTTCTACTGACTTATGCAAGTTTATTTTAAACAGACACTTTTATAAAACCAAGTGAAATTTACTTATATAATAGTGTAATAATATAATATATAAAAGTGTAAAATATAATTTACTTAAAATAGTGATTTTTAATAAATTTGAATTATATCAATAAATAATTAATTTAAAGACATGCGTTGTACATGATGTTTGCAAACACAGCACATGACTTTCTATAACACCCATGTCGAGAAAACACACACTCTCCTTTGTAAAAACAAAACAAAGATTTAAGTCTTGTATGAATCAGAACATGAAATCACAGGTGTTGGTAATAGTCCTGTCCAAATAGTGATATACCACTGAGAGAGGGAGAGAGGGTGAAAAAATCCACATTCAAACCAAAATATCGGACTTCCTGTTGGTCAGAGCTAATGAGAAAGTTGTCCGGCTTAATGAGATCAATATGTGTACCGAGTTTGGTGACTGTAGGTTAAACTAACCCCCCACTTTTTTCAAAAGGTGGTGCTATAGAGGCCCTCCTTCCTGCCCGTTTCTGAGGCTTTGCCCATGTCTACTGGATGACAATTCTGACATATTCAAACCAATCCAAAACAAATATTGAAGTTTGATCTGTTGCTATGGCAACTGTGTTTGAAAAATATTAAAAATCTTTTTACAGGTCTACATTCGTTATATCTTGACATTACTCTAATGAAGTTTGAAGCAAATTGGGTAAATATTAGAGGGTGATCTTAAAGCATTTTGAAAGTAACACACTTCCTGCTGCCAGTTGGTGGCGCTATAACTTTGACTCACAATAGTCACATCCATGTGAAGGCATCCTATAACGAACACACCGCTGACGTTTCATAAACATCAATCAATGTATACAGAGGCTATAACACATTTCCTGTTTCCCTTTTCTCACCATAAATTCGTTGCCTCGCCACGGCCAAACCATTCAAGATATCAAAAATCCGCTCGCAATTTTACATTCTCAATGTCTTGACTTAATTCTGACCGAGTTTGGTGGTGATCGGATTAATCTTCTAGGAGGAGTAATTCAAATTCCAGAGCGTGCATTTTTCAAACAACCCATAATAGCTGACTTCCTGTTGAGCTGGCGTACATTTTAAGCATAAAGGTTGTTTGGCCCGATGAAGTCTATATGTGTACCGAGTTTCATACTAATATGTGCAAGTGTGTTCAATATATGGACCACGTTTTTGGACACCATTCAAGGGGGCGCTATCGAGCCCCCCTGCCACGCCCGGGTACCATCCTTTGCGGTGTCCTAATGGCCGCAGATTCCAATGTGTGTGCCAATTTTCAAGAGTTTTTGAGAACGGTAAGGCCCCCAAAAAGCCCTGGATGATGGAAAAAAAATAATTCTCCTTAGAAAAACAAAAGGGTCCTGCGCCATTATTGGCTTGGGCCATAAATTTTTTTTTTTTAAAAATATAACATCATCAGGAACAGTACTGAGTGACTATCCCTGGGTATAGAGTATAAATGTCAGAATAATAATTCCCTCTATCGCACACATTTGCAAAAATGCATCAATGGGTGTGATTTTGATGATAAATACTTTCTTGTTGTATTTTTGTCTGATTCAACCAATGGCATGGGTATAGGGGTGGGACTATAGGTATTTTTTCAACCAATGACATAAAAGGAAACATTCATTCTTTTTCCAGCGGTTTTCCAGCATTTTCCCATTTTAGTGGTGCAGAAATCACACACTTCCCCTTTAAGAACAAAGAATGAACAACAATGAAGGCTACAACAGTTGTGCAGCTCAGTGGCCAGAAGCAGTTAAAGGATTAGTTCACTTTCAAATTAAAATTTCCTGATAATTTACTCACCCCCATGTCATCCAAGATATTCATGTCTTTCTTTCTTCAGTTGAAAATAAATTAGAAAATAAAGTTTTTGATGAAAACATTCCAGGATTTTTCTCCATATAGAAAAATTGTTATATACTTGCACTAGCATATTGTATATGACAATTTAGTTCAAACTTTGACCTGAGGAGGGCAGTAATACACTTAGCAGTGTCTACACTGCTGGAATTCTAATAGAGAAGAAGAAGAAGAAGAAGAAGAAGAGAGCTAGTTCAAGATGAGCATTTATGGTTAAAATGTATTAATTTTTTTTTTTTTGAAAATGACAGATGGTTTCACTAGATAAGACTCTTATTCCTCGTCTGGTATTGTTTAAAGCCTTTTGAAGCTGCACTGAAACTGACATTTTGACCTTCAACTGTCTGGGCTCCATTGAAGTCCACTATAAGGAGAATAATCCTGGAATGTTTTCATCAAAAACCTTCATTTCTGTTCGACTGAAGGGAGAAAGACATGAACATCTTGGATGACATGGGGGTGAGTAAATTATCAGGAAAATTTAATTTGAAAGTGAACTAATCCTTTAAGTGTAAATTTCTTCATCATTTGATTTGGAAAGATCAGCTTAATGAGTTCAGAGGTCTGTTGCACAAAGCTAGCTGAACAAACTTTTGAGTTTCAGAGTAGGTTTAGAGTACCAGAGTTTGTGATTAACTCTGAAGCGCGTCCACCTGAAAGTGTGGAACATGGAGAGTGTCAGTTTGATTCACTTCTCATGAGAGAGACGGTGAATTCACGTCTCTTCTGAAGATTAAGAGATCGTTATGAAAAATATAATGAAATTAAACACATTTACAAGGCAGGAATAAACACTGCTGCTGCTGTGAAAGTTTGAGAAGGAAGCTGAAAGATATAGGTTCACTGAGAGCTCAAATGAATACATGTTAGCTTAATCTGTTTAAAACTTTATACATGAATGCATGTATTATTTATATTCATTTAAAAGCAAAGTGTTATATTAATTGTCAGCTCTAAAATGTGCAACAGGCCAAAGTTGTACAGGAGTTAGTGTCGTCTGAAGCATTTTAAGATCAAATGAAAATATAATGAACAGAAGCTGCCATAAGTAAGCATTCTTATTAAAGTATAATTAGTACAGATTAGAAACAGCTAAAGGAACAAAATCTTGTAAGAATGTAAAAACACTTTGTCTGTTTAAAATGGACCAGAATGTGTAATTTCTCATCAGTGCCCATAAACATGTTCACATCTCAGTTCATCACTGCTGATCCACTGGAGTCTGCACCTGCTGCAGTTTGGACTGATTTTTGATTTGATTTCTCCAACTCTCTTTGCGTAAAGAAAGACAATGAATATGATGTGGAGACACCTGTGTGTAGATGATCCTGTAGATGTGGTCCTCATCATAATAATCTTCTCCTCTATTACAGTCTTTACTGATCATCTTCTGACTGGTCATTTTTTTGACTGATCATCCATTGAGCCATAATTGCACTTGCTTCTTATCAGACCTAAAAAAAAGTTACAGCAGATTATACAGTTTCCATCTTATTTCACAATGTGGATGTAAACTATTTTCTGTGGATGTGCAAGACTTTGATTCATTAGCACCTATAGTTAAAGAACTGGAAGAATAACAAAGAGCTATAAATGGTAAAACTCTTTGTGCTACACTCTAAAAAATGCTGGGTTAAATATGAACAAACCCAGGGATTAGGTTGTTTTCACCCAGCCATTTTTTTCAACCAATTTTGGATTTATTTTTTTAGGCAGCAATATAGTAATATAGTAAAAGGTATGATTTTGCTCACCCCCAAATAGGGGCAAATTTGTGGGGTATTTTAAGCTGAAACTTGTCCAGACTTAGATTACATCTTGTGAAAGAGGTGCCCTTTAACCCAACCTGCTGGGTTCCCTTTCGAAGGGAACTCAACTCTGCGTTGCCACGCTTTGGGGAACGTCACACGTGACTGGGTGTCTGAAAAACCAACTATCCAACAACGCCAATGTTCATTGGCCGGCGACAGCCTATGACGTCATAGGGGCGCGACCCGGAAGTATAAAAGCGCGCCCGCGGGAGCAGTCATTATCTTTTCGTCTTTCAGGGACTGCCTGTGTCTTGCCACTGTCCGACTTCTCTAAATCAAATTGTGAGTATCTGGAACTATGTCTGAGGGCAAAGGTTTTAGGAAGTGTGCGGATCCTTGTCCGAGGTTTCTGACCCCGGAGGATCCTCATACCCTATGTGTGTTTTGTCTGGGAGAAGAGCACGCACGGTCAGCGTTTGAGAACACTGGCTGTGAGCTGTGTGAGCGTTTTCCCATGAGAACGCTCCGTTCCCGCCTGACGCTCTTCTCGAGGGGAGAGACGTCTGCACCTGTGCCGGTGGATCTGGTCCTGCTCGTGCTGAGGCCGAGCGGCGGCTGCATTCATGGGGGTCACAGGTGGAGCTCGCCGCTAAGTTTGAGAGAGGTGTTACGGTCTCTCAACCTCAAGCGGCGGCTGGCGGGGATGAGCTGCTGGATGACGATGATGCCATCTCCTTGACATCATCGGATCCAGGGGCGAGTGCTCTTCTGGCTGAGAGCCCCCGAGAGCAGGAGATGGCTTTGGAAGAGGGAGAAGTGACTGAGGTGGCTTCTTTCCCTTCCAAGCCTCCCTGTCCAGCATATGTGGAATTATTGGAGGTTGTGGAACACGCTGCAGGCAGGCTGCAGCTGCCGTGGCAGCGCGTCAGGAAAGAGCCTGTTCGTGGCAGATTGGACGAACGTTTTCTATCTGACCACAACCCTATAATTCCTGCGAGCCTTCCATTCCTTCCCGACCTACATGTTGAGGTGGGGAAGGCATGGAAGAACCCATACTCGGCCAGGATTCATTTGCATCAGCGGGGAATTTCGCTGATGTGGAGGAATTGGGCCAGCATGGGTATGTGTCGATGCCCCCCATTGACGAGACGTTTGCTAACTATCTCGTCACGGGTAGTGCGCCGACACTGAAGGCTCCGGTTCTGCCGTCTAAACCCCTTAAGATGACATCTCGTTTGAACGGCAGAGCATATGCTGCTGCGGGCCAGGCTGGTGCTGCTTTGCACACAATGGCGGTGTTGCAAGTGTACCAGGCTGACCTGCTGAAGGACCTGGATCAGGGGCAGGGTCTGTCCCCTGATGCGGTGGCTGAGCTGCGCCAAACCACGGATTTGGCTCTCCGTGCCACTAAGCAAACGGCCGCCTCGATTGGAAGATCGATGGCGGCTATGGTGGCTATGGAGAGGCACCTTTGGTTGACCATGGCAGACATCGGGGAGAAAGAGAAGGGCTCTCTCCTCGATGCCCCGGTCTCGCCATCTGAACTTTTCGGCGGTTCCGTTGAGACGGTCGTTGGAAAGTTTAGGGAGGCGAGGGCGCGCTCAGCAGCATTTAAGAGTTTCATACCGCTCAGGTCCGATTCTGGGCCCAGACAACCGGGAGGCTCTGGTCCGCCTCGAGCCGAGGCTCAGAGGCAGGGTCAGAGATCCAGCGTCGCCGCTCGAGCACCTCCTCCACCTCGGAGTAAGTCTCAGAAGCGGCGGGATGCGAAGAAAAGGAGAGGTGATCTGAGGGAGGTGATCGATCGGCGGCGTGATCAACGCCGCTGATTGCTCTCCTCTCTGGGCGAGGGAAGGTTTGGTACTTTCCTTCGCCCCTTTTCTTCGTCCTCCCGGGATATGTTTTTAATTTTAATCTGTGCACGTTCAGGATAACACCTTTGAACAGTCAGGCCGGTGGCCGGCCCATGATGAAACTTTTTCTGAAGGCCCGCCTTCTGGCTTGATAGTGAAAAGGTTCGTAGGCTTATGGAACCGGGGATATCATTCTTCTACTATGAAAGAACGTGGAAGGAATCTCTGGTCTTCGAGCCGCGGGAAGGTAAGACAAGGTCTGATTTAATCGCTTAAATGTTCGACCTTGTTTTTATTCCTGTATTGTTTCCTGAATGTGTAACAGTAAACATGTAATAGGGGTTTTTTGGGCAAAAAAACTGGAGTGTTGAGACTGACTGAGCGAGCCACAGAATGGCTGCTGTTCAGTTTTTTTTTTCTCTGTATGTTCTGCCGTTCGACTGTTGTCAGTATAGTTTGAGCTGGCGCTCATCACTTCAGTTTATGCGTTTGTGGCGATCCTAACTGGCCGCCCAGCGCGATGGCTGTGATCTTTGCTGTATTTCTTATCTGAAATTTCTAGGTAGAGATCAGGCTTGTTTTATTAGCGCCTGTTATTTTGAATAGGCCTGTATGTTTTGGCCAGGCTAGAACTAAGTGTATGTATGGTGTATGTATAAATAATTCCCATATGTATTTTGGTTTTGGCCTTCTCCTGAGGGAGTGGCTGAATTTTTTGCCCAGATTATCCCATTGCTTATGTAGGTGCAACGATGAGTGTAACAGCTAGGTTTTAGACTGTTTTGTTAGAGACCTGATGCTGTTTCTCAGGTGGTAGGCCCTTATCTTTGCGTAGATAAGTTTATGCTATTAATGTTGCTAGGCCCCACTCTCTAGAACATTCATGCTGAGAGGAAAAAATATTTTCTTCCGAGCCACTTGATGTTTTCAAGTTTGAGTTGACTATGCCAGCGTTTTAGCTCTGTTCTCTAAGGCTTGGAACAGATTTGAGAATCTGTAGCAATGATTTTATTTTTTCTCTCTGTCAAATTGCATGTATTTCAAAGTTTCTTTGAGTTCTAGACGTTTGCCCTACATTTGGTATGTGAGCTTGATATGCTGCCACAGGTTGGCACCCGCTTATGATAGTAGGCCTTCTTAAAAAGCAGCCTCTATGTAAGTGTTTGGTGAATCCTTTCCCCAGTGTTACTGAGTGCATCACCTGTTGGGTTGCATACTCAGGGTAGCTAGATCACTTTTTGAGAAAAGTTAGTATCTGTCAGCTCCCTTTTTCAGTTATCTGTTTATCAGCTATATTGCATATAACGGTGATTGTAGGCTAGACTGTTTAGCCTCCTTCTAGTTAGCAATAGTTTTATACTGCTGTGTAATAGATTTCAGTCTGCTCACATACTGTTTTTGGTCTTTACACTGCTTCAGGCCCTGCAGCATGTTGTTGGAGGTAGCAGGCTCAACTAGCCTCCCTTAAGCCATGTTGGTTGTGTATGGTTCCCTTTAGTCACAAAACTTAGGGTACTTTGCCTGTTTGGAAAGTGTAGCCTAGCACAGGTAGCAGTTAGCTTCCCATAGTTTATTGGGTTAGAGCTGGTTCCCTGTAGCTTGGTTCCCTGGAAATTCACGAACTGAAGCCACGTGTCATTGAATCGGCAGGCCCCTTCAGGCCTCCTTTTTAGTTTACGTGTTGGCACAGATTGTGTTTTTCTGTGCGGCTCTGGATGAGATGTCAGTAGTGAAACCTTACTGAGGTTTGGTTTAACCTATTGTTACCTCTGAGTCGATGATTCTAGTTGAGCTAAGAGCCACCTAGCGCTTAGGTTGGATCTTTGTGCTCCTGGAAACGGCCACGAGACTTACGCCGTGTGTCCTAAAGGATGCTAAGCCTGCGGGCCGCCTTTATTGGACATACTGGTGTTTGTTTTGGGTGTATTTCTCCCTGAGAACTAGTCATATACACTTTCGCTGGCCAGGGGCCCAAGTGGTAGATTCAACCCCCTTTTTTTTTGCGGGTTGTTTACCTGGCTTGGGACCTAAACACTACCACGAGCTGATGCCACGTGTTTGTTGAGGTTATAGGCCTTCCAGGCCTTCCTTAATACGTGTTGGTGTACGCTGTACTCCTCTTGTTTAAAGAGTAAAAAGTGTTTTTTACTGAGTACACTGCTTGTCGGATTGTGTTGGGTGGATTATTAAGGAGCACTGTGCAGCTTCCCCACGGCTGCCGTGGAAGTTATCTGTCTCTGTACGTTAGACAGGTGTTCAGAAAGGCGTTTTACTGAAACGGGTCGTTTCTGGAGTGTACTTCTGTTGTCATGTTGTAAGTCCCTCTCGGGCCTCCATGATTATGTGCTCTTGGCATAGTCTACCTGTTAGGTGAGCTCTGCGCTTCCCCCTTGGGGTTGGGTTTGGTAATAGTGCTTAGCTCCCTAAGCTGGTTATGATGGTTAGGCCTTCATCAGGCCCCATCTTAAGAATCAGCCCTAGGCTGGTTTGTGCTCCCCTTTCAGGGTTTTCTGCGCACAGCCTCCTCAGTGCGTTAATTAAGCACTGGGTAGATCCTAGGTGAGTGGATTATCTCCCCTCGATATGAGGGTTCATAGCATTCAGCTGAGTTCTGCTCTCCAGGATGCCCGTCTCTACGCGTGGGTCTGAGCTGGTTTCTGCCTTTCTGCAGTCACTCTTACCTATTTTCTTCTTCAAGAATGTTTTCTAGAGGCTCTGTATTCAGACAGGGTTGGCCTGGACTAAGTCTGTTCCCTTAGGGGACCAGGTCGGCCTCCCTGGTGGCAATGAGGGTGACCCCGTTCCCCTCAAGAGTGGCTGGCCGAGGTTCCCTTTGGTTCCTTGGCCACATTCCCTTAAAGGGACCACTTTTCCTTCGGGAAAGTGGGTCCCGGACGCCTTAGCGATTTCTTTAGGCTCTATTTGTTGAAAGAGAAAGGTAGTAGCCTTTTGGAAGTTCAGCTTGGGCTGTTGGCCAAAGGGAATGCTGTCACTGACAGCCTGGTGTGACCCGAGGGGGAGTTGCTGGGCAGTTTGAGAACTGCCTTGAGGTCTTTTGCCTCAGCCATATTTTTTGGCAGGCACTCTCCTTAATCATGGCGGCGTTGGTATATCGTTCCCCAAAGCGTGGCAACGCAGAGTTGAGTTCCCTTCGAAAGGGAACGTCTCAGGTTACTCATGTAACCATGGTTCCCTGAGAACAGGGAACGAGACTCTGCGTTCCTTTGCCATGCTTCAGGCGGCCTGCTGGGCAGTCCCTTCAAGACGATGGATAATGACTGCTCCCGCGGGCGCGCTTTTATACTTCCGGGTCGCGCCCCTATGACGTCATAGGCTGTCGCCGGCCAATGAACATTGGCGTTGTTGGATAGTTGGTTTTTCAGACACCCAGTCACGTGTGACGTTCCCCAAAGCGTGGCAACGCAGAGTCTCGTTCCCTGTTCTCAGGGAACCATGGTTACATGAGTAACCTGAGACGTTTGTCCATATTTAACCCAACTTGGGTTGTTTTTAACCCAGCATTTTTTAGAGTGTATAAGTTTATGATTATTATAGGGAAATTAATATAATATAGATAGCAATTAAAAGTGCAATTTCAAGCAGCATAATTGACTGTATTTTTTTTTCCGGCTTCAATAACTGGAAGTGACACAAGAAGCCTTGCACATTCAAGTTACATATGACCACTCCATTCTTACATTAAAAATTAGGTGGATAAAAACTTCATCTTGAGTACATACAGATATTATGTTCTTGTAAATATGTTTATGTCAAGCTGCACTGATTTCACGCTTCTTAATTATTCATTTAAGCTAGTCTTGCCCTGTAGTCTGTGCAAAGTCTAGTCTATCTAGAGGTGTAAAGAGTACCTGGAAACCCTTACAGTGAAAATGACTCCATTACAAGTTACAAGTCACCAATTCTAAATCGACTTGAGTAAAAGTCAGATTATTTGATTTTAACAGTAAGTATTTTACTCGTTCTGAATGTAGGTTCAAAGATGCACTACTCCTCAACACCTAAGAGACATTCCAGTGAAAAAACAAACAAACAAACAATTGATTTGTAAGATGAGAAATCATGTTCATTTTCTAAAATCAAAATAAATCTGAACACCTCAATATTGCAATAAATCAAGGTCGACACAACAGCCTCTTAAACATCTACAAACTCTCAAGTCTCAGTTAAGCTCAAGTGCACAAAAAGGCCAAAAGGTCTTGTCAATATAGCGAATAAATTAAATAATGTTAAGTAAAATTAAATAGTCAAAGCTTACTTGCAAGGGATGAGCCGGCTGCAGTCGTGTCCTCATCTCCTACAGTAAATGAAATACCTACAATTCAGCAAGTTCCTGCTAATGCACTTACATTCAGGTAAAGTATTCTTGTTTACAAGTTTGGGTGAGTAAAGGCAAAACGCACAAGATATAGTACCTTCAATGTCCTTAGATGGCGTTATCACTTCTTTATTGCAGAAATAAACTGCTGCATAAAAGTTCGGTGCCATGTAATTGCATTACTCATCACAAATGTATTGGAGTAAAAAGTATATTTACTTGTTCAAAAATGTAGTCGAGTACAGAGTAAAAGTTGCCAATATCTTTGATACTCAGTACTACAAAGTAGCCAAAAAGATACTTAAGTACAGTAGGCTGACCATACGTCCTCTTTTGTTTGGACCTAAAAAAATGCATTTGGCCGGGATTTCTAAATTGCTTTCTACAATTGTGTCTCGAGCTGTCTGGTGTCTGACACACACACACACACCTGAAGTGCACTCACAAGCCACCTCTCTGACAGCGTGTGATCCAGTAATTTCTTTTTTGCGCCTTATTATACTAGAACGGTTAAATACACACTTTGTTATGTGAAAATGTCTGTCTTGGTGAGTATTTATGTAAAAACAGTCTTCAATAAAACAGTTGGGAAAGATATCAGATGCGTGTCAATAAGATCTGTGCATTAGGTCTTAAAGGGCCAGCAGTCACACTGTAAACCTTCTGCTGTCTATCATACAACAAAAGAAAAAGAGAAAATCACTCACTACTCTTGATTGAATAACTTTTGTAACTTTATTATGAATCTCATGAAAATATATATTTAATTAATGTGAAGATATGCAGTTTCTTTATTTCTTACTTGAATGGTATACTGATGGTTGTAGTGATGCTTTCTTTTCCCAGTAAGAATGTTAAACATAGGCTATATATTGGTTTTATCATTTTATTTTTATATATTTTTTTAAATATAATTTAAATTATTTTACACTTACAGTAATATCATATCGCATATCGAATATCACATTATTTAACAAGGTAGCCATAGCATTTTTCTTCAATATCGCAGACCTAGTGAAAAAATAGCAGGGGCTTCTGTGAACACACAACAACTTTAAACACGTCTTGCAAAGACTTTAATGCGTATTTATACCAGAGAACACAAGGAGTGCTAAAATTATTTTTGACTGAAATAGTTATTTATTGTTATTATTATTCTATTGTTCAAAAAGTTGAATGAAAGGATGTAGCCTACTTTATGTGTTAAAGTTCAATAACATAATTACATGGTTGTGAATGCATTTGTCAAGTATTTAGGCACCAACACCAACCAACAACAGTAACTAATTACATTTTCCCAAATACTTTACACCATTGACTCTGTGCCCATCAAATGAAATCCAAATAATTTAAAATCATCAATATCAAAATCTCTTAGTTAATATATTTTTAATGTTACACAGTATTGTGTAACAGTCCATTAGTCTATACATTTTCAAATGTCTTTAAAACATATTTAAAGATATTTAAAAAGAACACATTAAAGCAACAGTGTTGATTATTTATAACTCACCATTTGCCCTTCTGCTTTTGTAGATCAAGTAACCAATCACAGCGAGAACTAGAACTACACATGCAGCATTTAATATTCCTATAACAAGCCATTGAGGTTCTGGTTCACAGTTAGAACATGTTCCATCTGCAGAATTACAAAAATAATAATAAAAAAAACTCATTAAATGTTTTTTTTTTTTTTAATGAAGTGTTAAAAATGAGTTGAGAGTGAGACACATTATTTGTAATTGTAGTGGTTTTTCTATATGCCAGGGCAAGGTGGTAAGATGTTATTCAGCCATAGTTTGGAATAAACAAATAAATAATGTCTACATAGTGATCTCTGCTTCAATGCTTTATATAAAAATAAATAAATAAATAAATAAATAAATAATAATAATAATACAAATAACTCATACAGTTTTAAAAGCTTGTGGATCTATATTAAGAACCATATGTTCCCGCCACCTGTCCCTTCCCCAAAATAACTAAAGGAAAGTTTAAGTAGATAACATGAACAGGTGACCTGCACCTACAGCACAGTGAACACCGCCATCTAGTGGTTAAATAATCACTACATTTGGCTCCTTCAGTAATTATTTGTATTATCATGTTCCCTTTCAAAGACTACACTCTAAGCTGCGCTATGGGAACGTCTTTTAGTCGTGACCAGCTGTGAATATATGTGTAAAACAATGTCAATGAAATTGACCTATATTTATAGCCTTGCGTGACGTCATAGGAATGCGTCGTAGCGAGGCTATAATTAGATGATCCACCTGCGCATCAGCAGGTCTTTTGTCTTCAGAGACCATACTGTGAAGTGTGTGTGTGTGTGTGTGTGTGTGTGTGTGTGTGTGTGTGTGTGTGTGTGTGTGTGTGTGTGTGTGTGTGTGTGGTTTTGTGGTTTACGAGGACTTTTGACCTGAATACGCACCAGCATTACGGGGACATTTGGGTTTATGAGGACACAGGCCATGTCCTTGTAATTCCGGCAATGTAGATGCCTTTCTCTATGTCCCAGAAGCACCCTCTCCAATTTTCGCGGCATGTCCTTATATACCACAAAAACCTGATTTTATACCATACACTGTGTATCCTCTGTGTACGAGAGTGCGCCCCTGCAGCCGGGTCCTGGTACTGTACCGGCGTCATCGAAAATTTGCATTTTTCACACAAGTGTAAGTATTGAGGCCTGTGATTGGTCAGATCGGTACTGGTAGGCGGGAAATCACGAAAACAAGATGGCGCCGACGGGCGGAGCCTAATTCCGCAGCCCCTATTGGCTGCATACGCAATGAACAACAAGCGAGACAAGATGGCGCCGGTGGGCGGAGCCTCATTCCGCTTCAGCGTAGGTCTGTATAGCAAGCGAGTTAATGCAAAATACTAATTATTTAAGTGTTATTGCCTATAATTTTTCATTTGTGAATTAAATATATGAATAAATAGTGATCCTCGATTAAAAATATCCCTTAAATGTCATGTAATAAAGTATAAAAGTAACTTGAACGCTGTTTACTCAGTATTTATATAGTTTATTTAGCTCGTTAGCATATGCTATTCATGTAAACACAACCACACATTAACTCGTGCGCTCACATCACATATATTTATTATTATTATTTAATCCCGTTTATAATGTAATAAGTATGGTTTAATCAGAGTCATGCCTCAAGTTCATTTCCTGTTTGGACCGGATAGAAACTCTGCACCTGAGAAGACATCTGAGCACCTGATGGAGGCTGCTGTTATTTCAAAGGTAAGTTATTCTGCTTTTTAAATGCTTGTGGGTCAGATTGGCATGTTTGTGCATGTCTTGTAAGCTCTTTGCAGCTCGTTTTACAGTTATAAGGCAGCTAGCGCGCGATGCTAACGGCGCTAGCGAGATTGTGATTGTGTTTAAAGACTGTCAGGAGGAAATCAGCGATGCTTGTCATTTTAAACTGGTTTTCGATTTAACTATAATTGTAACTGCATCATTTTCTGATCACATGCAATAACCTAGCCAAGCCATCATAATAAGGCGTTGTCATGACTACAGTCTATGAAGGGGACGGCATTTCACCCAGTACAGTATCCTTACTAGCCTACTGTAAATATTACTACAGTTCTGCTTGATTTAAAGACATTAAGAAACAAAGATGTACTGGCTATGATAAGATGTATCAGAACTGTCAGTCTTATTCAGTCAAATTAATACTGTCAGTATTATTGTCTATAATTTATCAATTGTGAAAATTTATGAAGGAATATTGATCCTCAATTATACATAATTCTTAAATATCATACAATAAAGTATGAAAATAACTTGCTGTTTACTATAATTTATCTTTTGATGTTTATACTAAAAACAGAAGATGACAGAAGACACATCAGATCATGCTGAAGTGAAACAGTGATGGAGAAAGCCCAAGCTCTGGAGGAAGACATACAGTATTCACAAAGATTCATCAGTGATTTCACCTGTGTCAGGTATATTATATGTTATTTACAGTCATGATTTTACTTGTTTTATTATTAAAGGTTAAATGTTACTCAGGGTAATAGGGCTACACAATATTGCAGAAAATCTGACATTGCAATATTTAGTTTTTCTGCAATTTATATATTGCGATATGAAAACAATTCCACCAGATGAATTGAATAGCTCTATTTGAAAATAATTAATCATTCTAGGATGATTGGGATAATTTTGTAGGGTAGTGCATCTGCTTAGAGAATAATAAACGAATTACAAGCTTAGATAAACACAATAAAACTAAGATACAAATTAAAATAAGCAGTGCTTTATGTTTTTCAGGTTAATCTATCTGTATTCAGGTACACACATTGAGGAAAGCACGTATGGGTCCAATATTATATGCATCCGTTTTCTTAATTGTTTACAATACAGAACCGACTGTTTTCGCTGAGAGTGTTTGTTCAAGCTCAAAGATAAGAGAAAGAGACCAACTCTGTGTTCACATGCTGTCTGTCTGTCAGAAAACAGTGCGAGTTCATATTGCGTTTGATGTTTAAATTGACAGGACTTAAAAACACAAGCAAATGATAAGCTTTCACTCTATGATGGTTAAACTTTGCAGTTAATACGTGAATCATAAGCGCTCTTAACCGGGGGGCAGCTGGACC